>NW_023494763.1:50000-57500 GCF_013368585.1 Megalops cyprinoides | reverse complement strand
TTTGCTTCCTATATCTGTGGAGAGTAATGTTACCTTGAGGCCTGCCATTGACTTAACATTGCCTACAGTAATTATTTCAAAAATTTGCCAAAATTCACCAGGGTGGACCATGGTCTTCATTTTTTGCACATGTCATCTCCTCTCATAAGAGAGTGTGAGCACCATGTTTGGAAGCCCTAGCTCATTTGCTTCCTATATCTGTGGAGGGAAATGTTACGTTGAGGCCTGCCATTGAATTAACATTGCATATAGTAATCATTTTGAAAATTTGCCAAAATTCATCAGAGAGAAGCACGGTCTCCGTTGTTTACGGGTGTCATCTCCCATTGCTAGAGAGTGCGTGTGCCGAGTTTGAGAGCGGTATCTCTTTTCCTTTGGCATCTGCGAACTTGCAAAGTTTGGACAATACTCCCATTCAAATTTCCCATAGGATGTCCCGATGTTTGACGGCATCTCCCGGGAGAACGGAGGGAGGCAGGCACCCTACAATGTACGCCCGGGAAGGTCCAGGGACCCTCTGTGACATACTCCAAAAGTGTGTCCGTCGGACATTTTGGGTCTGACACTCGAAAAGGAAACAGGCCTCACAGCACTCTAACACTGGCAGGAGGTGATTTTTTGTGGGGTGGAAAAAATGAGATCAGCACCCCAAAGTCCGAGGACCACGAAACTTGGCACACGAAAGCGGTCCGGGAGGCCAAAACGATCCCCTCAGTTTCAGGCGGCTGGCTGCCACGGACGGCCTGTAGCGCCCCCTAGAATGTGCAGTTTTGCACACGCTTACAAGGTCGCCATTCGAGTTAAGAAGGTCCGATTGGGCCAAAACTCCAGATTTTGGGTTGGCTCCCTAAGAGGTTCAACATATGTCAGAAGCAGATCTGTAGCTTGCACACAAGGCGAGTTATAACCAACACCAATAGGGGGCGCCATTGAACATGTACATCTTTGTTATATGGATTTCAAAGACAAATGTAGATTCTTAAAAATGCGTACTAGTTGCCTCTATTCTATGTAATTTAAGGGTTTGCCTGGTTAATTACGCTCTTACAAATCTGGCTTTTTAAGGAACGGTGTCTTACTGCCTCTGAATTACGGATTCCACGTTAGGCCTACTATCCCCATTGACTTACATTGCCTACAGTAATTTTTCCAAAAATTTGCCAAAATTCACCAGACAGAAGCATGGTCTCCATCCTTTACGGGTGTCATTTCCCATCGCTAGAGAGTGCGTGTGCCGAGTTTGGAAGCCCTAGCTCATTTGCTTCCTATATCTGTGGAGAGTAATGTTACCTTGAGGCCTGCCATTGACTTAACATTGCCTACAGTAATTATTTCAAAAATTTGCCAAAATTCACCAGGGTGGACCATGGTCTTCATTTTTTGCACATGTCATCTCCTCCCATAAGAGAGTGTGAGCACCATGTTTGGAAGCCCTAGCTCATTTGCTTCCTATATCTGTGGAGGGAAATGTTACGTTGAGGCCTGCCATTGACTTAACATTGCATATAGTAATCATTTTGAAAATTTGCCAAAATTCATCAGAGAGAAGCACGGTCTCCGTTGTTTACGGGTGTCATCTCCCATTGCTAGAGAGTGCGTGTGCCGAGTTTGAGAGCGGTATCTCTTTTCCTTTGGCATCTGCGAACTTGCAAAGTTTGGACAATACTCCCATTCAAATTTCCCATAGGATGTCCCGATGTTTGACGGCATCTCCCGGGAGAACGGAGGGAGGCAGGCACCCTACAATGTACGCCCGGGAAGGTCCAGGGACCCTCTGTGACATACTCCAAAAGTGTGTCCGTCGGACATTTTGGGTCTGACACTCGAAAAGGAAACAGGCCTCACAGCACTCTAACACTGGCAGGAGGTGATTTTTTGTGGGGTGGAAAAAATGAGATCAGCACCCCAAAGTCCGAGGACCACGAAACTTGGCACACGAAAGCGGTCCGGGAGGCCAAAACGATCCCCTCAGTTTCAGGCGGCTGGCTGCCACGGACGGCCTGTAGCGCCCCCTAGAATGTGCAGTTTTGCACACGCTTACAAGGTCGCCATTCGAGTTAAGAAGGTCCGATTGGGCCAAAACTCCAGATTTTGGGTTGGCTCCCTAAGAGGTTCAACATATGTCAGAAGCAGATCTGTAGCTTGCACACAAGGCGAGTTATAACCAACACCAATAGGGGGCGCCATTGAACATGTACATCTTTGTTATATGGATTTCAAAGACAAATGTAGATTCTTAAAAATGCGTACTAGTTGCCTCTATTCTATGTAATTTAAGGGTTTGCCTGGTTAATTACGCTCTTACAAATCTGGCTTTTTAAGGAACGGTGTCTTACTGCCTCTGAATTACGGATTCCACGTTAGGCCTACTATCCCCATTGACTTACATTGCCTACAGTAATTTTTCCAAAAATTTGCCAAAATTCACCAGACAGAAGCATGGTCTCCATTGTTTACGGGTGTCATCTCCCATCGCTAGAGAGTGCGTGTGCCGAGTTTGGAAGCCGTAGCTCGTTTGCTTCCTATATCTGTGGAGGGAAATGTTACCTTGAGGCCTGCCATTGACTTAACATTGCCTACAGTAATTATTTTGAATTTGGTTGCTTTCTACTATACATGTCTGGACACGTTTGAAAATGGTACTGTCATCGGTGATTTTAGGTTTATAAACATATCAATTTTAATTTTGTTGCCATACATGTATCAAGATGTCTGAGAGTGGTCTGGAGAGCAGTGGACACACGAGTGTATGTATACCTTAGACCAGTGGTTCTCAAACTTTTTTCAGTGATGTACCCCCTTAGAAATATATTTTTAGTCAAGTACCCCCTGAGACGGGCAAAACATTTTTAGAAGAAAAAAACGTACAGTGCTGTAAAATCAGTGTCTGATTTATTAAAGCCAAACAACTTATATCAGTGAACCTGACAAATACATTCATATTGCAAACATTGCATGTAGAAACAAAAAAGAAAAACAGAAGTCGGTGACCACCAGGAAGGCATAAAACCAGTCAAAACTCAAATATGCAAAACAGTGCTAATTTATATTGGTCTCTGTAATGGTACAAAATAAAAAATATACATAAATAACTAAAATGTGTTCACAGAAATAAATCTATAACTTAATCATAACTAAATAATATTTTGTTTACAAAATAAATTAACTTAAATAAAGATTTGCTCACAAAAAATAATGTTATCTCTTTTATGATCAAAAAAATAAGATTGCACTTAAATCACTTTGCATTGAACATTTGATTAGATTTGAACAGTATGTAACAGGTGGTGATTTATGAACAGGAAAAATGTACTCAGTCCATTTTAGTGAGAAATATGGGCTTGCACCTCACTGAGGATCTTTGTCATTCTTGGTGGCAGGGAGGCAACTGCAGTGATCAAGCTCTTCTCCAGGCACAGTCTGTTTCTTTGCTTTGTTTTTATCAGCATCATTGCTGAGAAGGAGGCCTCACATAAATATGTGGATGCAAAGGGTAGCAGCTGCTCCAAAGCTTTCTGTCCCAGCTCAGGGTGCTCCTGCCTCACACACACCCAAAACTGTGTGAGAGTGGATGCAGCAAACTTCATCTGCAGGCCACGGTCAGATGCTACTTCTATCAGTTTTTCCTGATGAGTGACAGGAAGCTTGCTTCTGTTTGCTTCAGACAAGAGAAATGGGTTTCTCACCCAATCCAGCTGTGCAGATTTCTTATCCATGTCAGCAAAATAGGAGTGAAAACCACTGATCAAGTTAGCCAAATGTCCCACTATGATTAACTTCACCTGAGCTGTCGCCACATCCTCATTGGAGAGAGTCTGTCTGACTTGATCAAATGGTAGAGCAAAGTGAAAAATTTTCTAAGTATTGATCTATACATCTTTCAGGTATGAGCCGTGATGACAGATTAAACAGGGAAAAATGCAGACTTGTTACCTTGAAATTCTACATTTTGAAGGGACAAGTATGCCTTCTTAATGCTGTATTTTCAAGGGGAAAATATGCACTTACAACCCTAATAACAAATTTGTTAGGGGAGAGTGTGGATTTTCAAGGCCGTCGTAACCCTAAATCCACAATTGCTAGGGAAAAATGCAGAGTTGTTACCTTGAAAACCTAGATTTGGAAGGGACAAATATGACTTAATGCCATATTTTCAAGGGGAAACTGTGTACTTACAACCCTAATTACAAAATTGTTAGAGGAGAGTCCGGATTTTCAAGGCTGTCGTAACCCTACATCCATAATTGCTAGGAGAAATTTTGGACTTATCCCACAAAGGTCTCACTTGATCAACTGGTAGAGCAAAGTAAAATATTTTCTAAGTCTTGGTCTATACTTCTTCCAGGTATGAGCCGTGATGACAGATTATACAGGGAAAAATGCAGACTTGTTACCTTGAAATTCTAAATTTTGAAGGGACAAGTACGGCTTCTCAATGCTGTATTTTCAAGGGGAAAATATGTACTTACAACCCTAATAACAAAATTGTTAGGGGAGAGTGTGGATTTTCAAGGCTGTTGTAACCCTAAATCCACAATTGCTAGGGAAAAATCCAGAATTGTTACCTTGAAAACCTAGATTTTGAAGGGACAAGTGTGGCTTCTCAATGACGTATTTTCAAGGGGAAAATATGTACTTACAACCCTAATAACAAATTTGGTAGGGGAGAGTCCGGATTTTCAATGCCGTCATAACCCTAAATCCGTAATTGCTAGGACAAATTTTGGACTGATCACACATAGGTCTCACTTGATCAAATGGTAGAGCAAAGTGAAAAATTTTCTAAGTCTTGATCTATACATCTTTCAGGTATGAGCCGTGATGACAGATTATAGAGGGAAAAATGCAGACTTGTTACCTTGAAAACCTAGATTTGGAAGGGACAAATATGACTTAATGCCATATTTTCAAGGGGAAACTGTGTACTTACAACCCTAATTACAAAATTGTTAGAGGAGAGTCCGGATTTTCAAGGCTGTCGTAACCCTACATCCATAATTGCTAGGAGAAATTTTGGACTTATCCCACAAAGGTCTCACTTGATCAACTGGTAGAGCAAAGTAAAATATTTTCTAAGTCTTGGTCTATACTTCTTCCAGGTATGAGCCGTGATGACAGATTATACAGGGAAAAATGCAGACTTGTTACCTTGAAATTCTAAATTTTGAAGGGACAAGTACGGCTTCTCAATGCTGTATTTTCAAGGGGAAAATATGTACTTACAACCCTAATAACAAAATTGTTAGGGGAGAGTGTGGATTTTCAAGGCTGTTGTAACCCTAAATCCACAATTGCTAGGGAAAAATCCAGAATTGTTACCTTGAAAACCTAGATTTTGAAGGGACAAGTGTGGCTTCTCAATGACGTATTTTCAAGGGGAAAATATGTACTTACAACCCTAATAACAAATTTGGTAGGGGAGAGTCCGGATTTTCAATGCCGTCATAACCCTAAATCCGTAATTGCTAGGACAAATTTTGGACTGATCACACATAGGTCTCACTTGATCAACTGGTAGAGCAAAGTGAAAAATTTTCTAAGTCTTGATCTATACATCTTTCAGGTATGAGCCGTGATGACAGATTATAGAGGGAAAAATGCAGACTTGTTACCTTGAAATTCTAAATTTTGAAGGGACAAGTACGGCTTCTCAATGCTGTATTTTCAAGGGGAAAATATGTACTTACAACCCTAATAACAAAATTGTTAGGGGAGAGTGTGGATTTTCAAGGCTGTTGTAACCGTAAATCCACAATTGCTAGGGAAAAATCCAGAATTGTTACCTTGAAAACCAAGATTTTGAAGGGACAAGTGTGGCTTCTCAATGCTGTATTTTCAAGGGGAAAATATGTACTTACAACCCTAATAACAAATTTGGTAGGGGAGAGTCCGGATTTTCAATGCCGTCATAACCCTAAATCCGTAATTGCTAGGACAAATTTTGGACTGATCACACATAGGTCTGACTTGATAAACTGGTAGAGCAAAATGAAAAATTTTCTAAGTCTTGATTTATACATCTTTCAGGTATGAGCTGTGATGACAGATTAAACAGGGAAAAATGCAGACTTGTTACCTTGAAATTCTAAATTTTGAAGGGACAAGTATGCCTTCTTAATGCCGTATTTTCAAGGGGAAAATATGTACTTACAACCCTAATAACAAATTTGTTAGGGGAGAGTGTGGATTTTCAAGGCCGTCGTAACCCTAAATCCACAATTGCTAGGGAAAAATGCAGAGTTGTTACCTTGAAAACCTAGATTTGGAAGGGACAAATATGGCTTAATGCCGTATTTTCAAGGGGAAACTGTGTACTTACAACCCTAATTACAAAATTGTTAGAGGAGAGTCCAGATTTTCAAGGCTGTCGTAACCCTACATCCATAATTGCTAGGGAGAAACTTTGGACTTATCCCACAAAGGTCTCACTTGATCAACTGGTAGAGCAAAGTAAAATATTTTCTAAGTCTTGGTCTATACTTCTTCCAGGTATGAGCCGTGATGACAGATTATACAGGGAAAAATGCAGACTTGTTACCTTGAAATTCTAAATTTTGAAGGGACAAGTGTGGCTTCTCAATGCCGTATTTTCAAGGGGAAAATATGTACTTACAACCCTAATAACAAATTTGGTAGGGGAGAGTCCGGATTTTCAATGCCGTCATAACCCTAAATCCGTAATTGCTAGGACAAATTTTGGACTGATCACACATAGGTCTGACTTGATCAAATGGTAGAGCAAAGTGAAAAATTTTCTAAGTCTTGATCTATACATCTTTCAGGTATGAGCCGTGATGACAGATTATAGAGGGAAAAATGCAGACTTGTTAATTACTTGTTACTTTTTACAAAAGGTTCATTTACCAGTTATTTTTTTCAAAAAATACAATTTTCGATATTATAATAGCTGATCTTGTGCTGACTACAAAAAAGTTATGGGACTTTGAAAATACTTCTTACATTTCTTCAAATTGAAAACAATATCAGTGCATGACAAAATCATGAGTGTCTGAAAATACTCTCAGACGACAGAGGGTTAAGACCTTACAAATCTGTAATTGTAAGGACTTGTCCCAGATGGTTCATTGCTCCTCCTGGTGGTGGAGAAAAATAAAAAATTGAAATTAAATTCGAAAAATGACTAAGTGCCTAAGTCCCCAGTCCCTAACCGAGGCCATATTGGTTCACCTTACAATTACGGATTTTTTTTTGGGTCAATGGGAATTTGAATGGGGTTCGCCACAATGTCAAGGGCTGCGGGTGCTCCGCAGCGTCCCGCACTCGCCGATTTCGCAAAAAATGTTAGAAAAGTCCAGGATTGCTAGAATTCCAGCCGTAATTGTCACCTTATAATTACGGATTTTTTGCCCAAAACCCTAACCCTAACCCTAACCCTAACCCTAACCCTAACCCTAACCCTAACCCTAACCCAACCCCAACCCTAACCCTAGCCCTAACCCTAACCCTAACCATTCCACATCCAACGGTACCACCCATGAC
>NW_023494763.1:0-37500 GCF_013368585.1 Megalops cyprinoides | reverse complement strand
GGGCCCAAACCCTAACCCTAATTGGGGTTGGGAGCCCAACCCGTGCTGGGACAATAACCCTAGCCCTAAGGCTAAGGGCAATTCCTTTTTTTGGGGGGGAAAATGCAATAGGCCAGAGCACTAAAGAGCTTTGTGCTCTCTTTTAAAATTATAATTAATCAAAATCCTAACCTAGCCAGTGCCATTGCCTTCTCCTTCCTCTTTTGAAGCTGATCCCATATTAACCCTTTCCCTGTCTTTTCTTCCTGCTCTTTCTCTTTCCTTCTCCCTCCTGAGGAAAACCCCTCATTAGAGCCTGGGGATCCTATGCCCCTTAGAATAGCTAGGTCAACCCACTTTTTAGGCTGACTTCAGCACCTTTTTAGCTAAGCAGGGCTAGTCCTGGATAGCTGAAGGATGGGAGACCATTTTATTTAAGAGAGTTTGTATTGGAGGAGAGTGGAAGTTTTACCTCTTAGAATTCAAAGGGACCAATAGGGACCCTAACCCTGTTCCTTTAGGCAAAAGCCCCTCCCCAGAATAATCAGAGAACTCCTATAGGGGTGTGACTCCTATCTCCTGGACCCGGTGTCAACCTATAGGAAAGGGTGATGTTGAGAACTGTGTTTATGGCCAATCCCCCTGGGTGTATCTATATAGTACACCTAGCTTTACAGCCTCCATTTTCCTCTGATGAAGCTGAGAAGCGAAACGTTAGGAAGGATTGTGTTCTTAAACCTTGAAAAGCAAATAATTTGGACAAAGCTTTGTATATTTTTAAGAGTTTTTATTAAAGAATTTTTAAAAAAAAACAAATAAATTACAATTTTTAATCTGATTAGTCACTTGAGGTTCCCCCACCGCCTGCAAAGAGAAGAAAGATTACAAACAAACAAACAACTGGATAAGGCCTGAAGGCCGAGGCCTACCGGATTCTCCAGGCGACAGTGGATTCCATTCCAGGAGCAAAGAACTTGCAAGGGAGCATTGCTCACCCTCTGCTAACCATCTTTTGTGGTTTTTTCCTAAACTTTATGCCACGGACGGAAGCAACTTAAAGCCACTGCTGGACCACGCGCCAAGGCAATCTTCTCTCCACATCCATCCTCCAGCTGAACGGAGAAAGGGCGGGTGAGATCCCCTATACGGGAAATTTGTTCTCTCTCCACTGGGGTGTTGGGTTCCTGTAACTAATTAGATTAAAAGCTGACTATGTTTTTACAGAATAGATACACGGCTTTGGCCAAAACTCAAGGTGGAAACACTAGTGAGGCTGTATATACTACTGTCCCTCTCCCCCCCTCTCCCTCTGTGGTTTCTGCTCCCTTAGCACGGGCCCAGGTTAACAAACAACGGACCAAAGAATACTTTAAGTTGATGCAAGCAATTCATCATGTACAAATAGTGAACCAGGCAATAGAATCTAAATCGTTCCCTAAAGGAATGATGAGACAGGTTAACAAACTAACTGAGTTTATAAAGCCGTCTTCTCCCTCCGAGCAGACAAAATGTAAAGTGAAGGAGAACACCCTAAATTGGATGGAGAATAACATGAGAATACTACAGGTACATTATGATGGCGTAATAGCTGCAATTACTCAGTCTTTGGGACCTTTTGATGAAGCGGGCTTCAATATGGCTATAGGGTGGGCCAAGGCCCGCTACAAACACAAATTTAATAAGAGAATTGCTGAACAAGTGATGAAATTGCTTGCACCTCAGGTCAAGGGAACACATTCTGAGGATGATTCCTCCTCGTTTACCCCAGTGGAACAAATTCAGGTTGGGCCTTGTCAGATGACTGAAACTGTGCCCCCACCTTTGAATGCTCCCACTTATGCCCAGGTAGTTGCAGGCCTACATGGTACCATGGCCGGGCCTACCTCCCCAGAACAGGCTGTGATAACGCATACAGTACAGAGGAATGACAGGAGAGACCCTGTGGAAGGAACACAAATACTTACCGTAACTGATGGTTCAACTGTGTGCGGGCCACCTGGAGACCAGCTGAGAACCCTGAAAGAGAAAAAGAACATGTTAGTGCAAGCAGAAATACATCATCATTTGGGTAACAGCAATTTGACAGCACCTACCTGTAATTTGGATCCTTTTATAAATGGAGCAGGGCCCCATGAAGCCTTGAGTATTCCATCCCCCAGCTCTGGCCCCATTCAGCTGAACGTATCAGTACACTCACCTGTTGCTCCAGATGGGAACAGAGTTTTCGGGCTTGGAGAGTGTGAAAATTGTGTTTCTGATAGTCTACTGAAATCTGAATGCTGAGTGTTGTTCAAAGCTGAGAACAGAGTTTTTGGGCTCTGAGTGACTCCAAAAACCTTTCCAGGCATTCTCCTTTAAATTGAATCACGAGCGATGTTGAAAACGTGGGAATTGTGTTTTTGCGCTCTGAAAGTGTTGAAAACCGTGTTTCTGGCAATATAGTTGAAACTGCACGTTGAATGATGTTAAAACCCGGGAATCGCGTTTTTGCGCTCTGAAAGTGTCGAAAACAGCGTTTCTGGCAATATCGTTGAAACTGCACGCTGAATGATGTTAAAACTCGGGAATCGCGTTTTTGCATAGTGAAAGTGTCGAAAACAGCGTTTCTGATGCACTTCTGGAAAATGAATGCTGTGTGTTGTTCAAAGCTGGGAACAGAATTTTTGGGCTTGGAGAGTGTAAAAATTGTGTTTCTGGCAGTCTACTGAAATCTGAATGCTGAGTGTTGTTCAAAGCTGAGAACAGAGTTTTTGGGCTCTGAGTGACTCCAAAAACCTTTTCAGGCATTCTCCTTTAAATTGAATGCTGAGCGATGTTGAAAACGTGGGAATCGTGTTTTTGCGCTCTGAAAGTGTTGAAAACCGTGTTTCTGATGCACTTCTGGAAAATGAGTGCTGTGTGTTGTTCAAAGCTGGGAACAGAGTTTTTGGGCTTGGAGAGGGTGAAAATTGTGTTTCTGACAGTCTACTGAAATCTGAATGCTGAGTGTTGTTCAAAGCTGAGAACAGAGTTTTTGGGCTCTGAGAGACTCCAAAAACCTTTTCAGGCATTCTCCTTTAAATTGAATCCTGAGCGATGTTGAAAACGTGGGAATCGTGTTTTTGCGCTCTGAAAGTGTTGAAAACCGTGTTTCTGGCAATATAGTTGAAACTGCACGTTGAATGATGTTAAAACCCGGGAATCGCGTTTTTGCGCTCTGAAAGTGTCGAAAACAGAGTTTCTGGCAATATCGTTGAAACTGCACGCTGAATGATGTTAAAACTCGGGAATCGCGTTTTTGCATAGTGAAAGTGTCGAAAACAGCGTTTCTGGAAAATGAATGCTGTGTGTTGTTCAAAGCTGGGAACAGAGTTTTTGGGCTTGGAGAGTGTGAAAATTGTGTTTCTGATAGTCTACTGAAATCTGAATGCTGAGTGTTGTTCACAGTTGAGAACAGAGTTTTTGGGCTCTGAGAGACTCCAAAAACCTTTTCAGGCATTCTCCTTTAAATTGAATCCTGAGCGATGTTGAAAACGTGGGAATCGTGTTTTTGCGCTCTGAAAGTGTTGAAAACCGTGTTTCTGGCAATATAGTTGAAACTGCACGTTGAATGATGTTAAAACCCGGGAATCGCGTTTTTGCGCTCTGAAAGTGTCGAAAACAGCGTTTCTGGCAATATCGTTGAAACTGCACGCTGAATGATGTTAAAACTCGGGAATCGCGTTTTTGCATAGTGAAAGTGTCGAAAACAGCGTTTCTGATGCACTTCTGGAAAATGAATGCTGTGTGTTGTTCAAAGCTGGGAACAGAATTTTTGGGCTTGGAGAGTGTAAAAATTGTGTTTCTGGCAGTCTACTGAAATCTGAATGCTGAGTGTTGTTCAAAGCTGAGAACAGAGTTTTTGGGCTCTGAGTGACTCCAAAAACCTTTTCAGGCATTCTCCTTTAAATTGAATGCTGAGCGATGTTGAAAACGTGGGAATCGTGTTTTTGCGCTCTGAAAGTGTTGAAAACCGTGTTTCTGATGCACTTCTGGAAAATGAGTGCTGTGTGTTGTTCAAAGCTGGGAACAGAGTTTTTGGGCTTGGAGAGGGTGAAAATTGTGTTTCTGAAAGTCTACTGAAATCTGAATGCTGAGTGTTGTTCAAAGCTGAGAACAGAGTTTTTGGGCTCTGAGAGACTCCAAAAACCTTTTCAGGCATTCTCCTTTAAATTGAATCCTGAGCGATGTTGAAAACGTGGGAATCGTGTTTTTGCGCTCTGAAAGTGTTGAAAACCGTGTTTCTGGCAATATAGTTGAAATTGCACGTTGAATGATGTTAAAACCCGGGAATCGCGTTTTTGCGCTCTGAAAGTGTCGAAAACAGAGTTTCTGGCAATATCGTTGAAACTGCACGCTGAATGATGTTAAAACTCGGGAATCGCGTTTTTGCATAGTGAAAGTGTCGAAAACAGCGTTTCTGGAAAATGAATGCTGTGTGTTGTTCAAAGCTGGGAACAGAGTTTTTGGGCTTGGAGAGTGTGAAAATTGTGTTTCTGATAGTCTACTGAAATCTGAATGCTGAGTGTTGTTCACAGTTGAGAACAGAGTTTTTGGGCTCTGAGAGACTCCAAAAACCTTTTCAGGCATTCTCCTTTAAATTGAATCCTGAGCGATGTTGAAAACGTGGGAATCGTGTTTTTGCGCTCTGAAAGTGTTGAAAACCGTGTTTCTGGCAATATAGTTGAAACTGCACGTTGAATGATGTTAAAACCCGGGAATCGCGTTTTTGCGCTCTGAAAGTGTTGAAAACAGCGTTTCTGGCAATATCGTTGAAACTGCACGCTGAATGATGTTAAAACTCGGGAATCGCGTTTTTGCATAGTGAAAGTGTCGAAAACAGCGTTTCTGATGCACTTCTGGAAAATGAGTGCTGTGTGTTGTTCAAAGCTGGGAACAGAGTTTTTGGGCTTGGAGAGTGTGAAAATTGTGTTTCTGGCAGTCTACTGAAATCTGAATGCTGAGTGTTGTTCAAAGCTGAGAACAGAGTTTTTGGGCTCTGAGTGACTTTAAAAACCTATTTAGGCATTCTCCTTTAAATTGAATGCTGAGCGATGTTGAAAACGTGGGAATCGTGTTTTTGCGCTCTGAAAGTGTTGAAAACCGTGTTTCTGGCAATATAGTTGAAACTGCACGTTGAATGATGTTAAAACCCAGGAATCGCGTTTTTCCGCTCTGAAAGTGTCGAAAACAGGGTTTCTCGCAATATCATTGAAACTGCACGCTGAATGATGTTAAAACCCGGGAATCGCGTTTTTGCGTTGTGAAAGTGTCGAAAACGGCGTTTCTGATGCACTTCTGGAAAATGAATGCTGTGTGTTGTTCAAAGCTGGGAACAGAATTTTTGGGCTTGGAGAGTGTGAAAATTGTGTTTCTGGCAGTCTACTGAAATCTGAATGCTGAGTGTTGTTCAAAGCTGAGAACAGAGTTTTTGGGCTCTGAGTGACTCCAAAAACCTTTCCAGGCATTCTCCTTTAAATTGAATGCTGAGCGATGTTGAAAACGTGGGATTCGTGTTTTTGCGCTCTGAAAGTGTTGAAAACCGTGTTTCTGGCAATATAGTTGAAACTGCACGTTGAATGATGTTAAAACCCAGGAATCGCGTTTTTGCGCTCTGAAAGTGTCGAAAACAGGGTTTTTCGCAATATCATTGAAACTGCATGCTGAATGATGTTAAAACCCAGGAATTGCGTTTTTGCGCTCTGAAAGTGTCGAAAACAGCTTTTCTGATGCACTTCTGGAAAATGAGTGCTGTGTGTTGTTCAAAGCTGGGAACAGAATTTTTGGGCTTGGAGAGGGTGAAAATTGTGTTTCTGGCAGTCTACTGAAATCTGAATGCTGAGTGTTGTTCAAAGTTGAGAACAGAGTTTTTGGGCTCTGAGTGACTCCAAAAACCTTTCCAGGCATTCTCCTTTAAATTGAATGCTGAGCGATGTTGAAAACGTGGGATTCGTGTTTTTGCGCTCTGAAAGTGTTGAAAACCGTGTTTCTGGCAATATAGTTGAAACTGCACGTTGAATGATGTTAAAACCCAGGAATCGCGTTTTTGCGCTCTGAAAGTGTAGAAAACAGGGTTTTTCGCAATATCATTGAAACTGCATGCTGAATGATGTTAAAACCCGGGAATCGCGTTTTTGCGTTGTGAAAGTCTCGAAAACGGCGTTTCTGATGCACTTCTTTAAAATGAATGCTGTGTGTAGTTCAAAGCTGGGAACAGAGTTTTTGGGCTTGGAGAGTGTGAAAATTGTGTTTCTGGCAGTCTACTGAAATCTGAATGCTGAGTGTTGTTCAAAGCTGAGAACAGAGTTTTTGGGCTCTGAGTGACTCCAAAAACCTTTTCAGGCATTCTCCTTTAAATTGAATCCTGAGCGATGTTGAAAACGTGGGAATCGTGTTTTTGCGCTCTGAAAGTGTTGAAAACCGTGTTTCTGGCAATATAGTTGAAACTGCACGTTGAATGATGTTAAAACCCGGGAATCGCGTTTTTGCGTTGTGAAAGTGTCGAAAACAGCGTTTCTGATGCACTTCTGGAAAATGAATGCTGTGTGTTGTTCAAAGCTGGGAACAGAGTTTTCAGGCTTGGAGAGTGTGAAAATTGTGTTTCTGATAGTCTACTGAAATCTGAATGCTGAGTGTTGTTCAAAGCTGAGAACAGAGTTTTTGGGCTCTGAGTGACTCCAAAAACCTTTCCAGGCATTCTCCTTTAAATTGAATGCTGAGCGATGTTGAAAACGTGGGATTCGTGTTTTTGCGCTCTGAAAGTGTTGAAAACCGTGTTTCTGGCAATATAGTTGAAACTGCACGTTGAATGATGTTAAAACCCGGGAATCGCGTTTTTGCGCTCTGAAAGTGTCGAAAACAGCGTTTCTGGCAATATCGTTGAAACTGCACGCTGAATGATGTTAAAACTCGGGAATCGCGTTTTTGCATAGTGAAAGTGTCGAAAACAGCGTTTCTGGAAAATGAATGCTGTGTATTGTTCAAAGCTGGGAATAGAGTTTTTGGGCTTGGAGAGGGTGAAAATTGTGTTTCTGACAGTCTACTGAAATCTGAATGCTGAGTGTTGTTCAAAGCTGAGAACAGAGTTTTTGGGCTCTGAGTGACTCCAAAAACCTTTCCAGGCATTTTCCTTTAAATTGAATGCTGAGCGATGTTGAAAACGTGGGAATCGTGTTTTTGCGCTCTGAAAGTGTTGAAAACCGTGTTTCTGGCAACATAGTTGAAACTGCACGTTGAATGATGTTAAAACCCAGGAATCGCGTTTTTGCGCTCTGAAAGTGTCGAAAACAGGGTTTCTCGCAATATCATTGAAACTGCACGCTGAATGATGTTAAAACTCGGGAATCGCGTTTTTGCATAGTGAAAGTGTCGAAAACAGCGTTTCTGATGCACTTCTGGAAAATGAGTGCTGTGTGTTGTTCAAAGCTGGGAACAGAGTTTTTGGGCTTGGAGAGTGTGAAAATTGTGTTTCTGACAGTCTACTGAAATCTGAATGCTGAGTGTTGTTCAAAGCTGAGAACAGAGTTTTTGGGCTCTGAGTGACTCCAAAAACCTTTCCAGGCATTCTCCTTTAAATTGAATGCTGAGCGATGTTGAAAACGTGGGAATCGTGTTTCTGCGCTCTGAAAGTGTTAAACTGTGTTTCTGGCAATATAGATGAAACTGCACGTTGAATGATGTTAAAACCTAGGAATCGCGTTTTTGCGCTCTGAAAGTGTCGAAAACAGGGTTTCTCGCAATATCATTGAAACTGCACGCTGAATGATGTTAAAACCCGGGAATCGCGTTTTTGCGTTGTGAAAGTGTCGAAAACGGCGTTTCTGATGCACTTCTTTAAAATGAATGCTGTGTGTTGTTCAAAGCTGGGAACAGAGTTTTTGGGCTTGAAGAGTGTGAAAATTGTGTTTCTGGCAGTCTACTGAAATCTGAATGCTGAGTGTTGTTCAAAGCTGAGAACAGAGTTTTTGGGCTCTGAGTGACTTTAAAAACCTATTTAGGCATTCTCCTTTAAATTGAATGCTGAGCGATGTTGAAAACGTGGGAATCGTGTTTTTGCGCTCTGAAAGTGTTGAAAACCGTGTTTCTGGCAATATAGTTGAAACTGCACGTTGAATGATGTTAAAACCCAGGAATCGCGTTTTTGCGCTCTGAAAGTGTCGAAAACAGCGTTTCTGATGCACTTCTGGAAAATGAATGCTGTGTGTTGTTCAAAGCTGGGAACAGAGTTTTTGGGCTTGGAGAGTGTGAAAATTGTGTTTCTGACAGTCTACTGAAATCTGAATGCTGAGTGTTGTTCAAAGCTGAGAACAGAGTTTTTGGGCTCTGAGTGACTCCAAAAACCTTTTCAGGCATTCTCCTTTAAATTGAATGCTGAGCGATGTTGAAAACGTGGGAATCGTGTTTTTGCGCTCTGAAAGTGTTGAAAACCGTGTTTCTGGCAATATAGTTGAAACTGCACGTTGAATGATGTTAAAACCCGGGAATCGCGTTTTTGCGTTGTGAAAGTGTCGAAAACAGCGTTTCTGATGCACTTCTGGAAAATGAATGCTGTGTGTTGTTCAAAGCTGGGAACAGAGTTTTTGGGCTTGGAGAGTGTGAAAATTGTGTTTCTGATAGTCTACTGAAATCTGAATGCTGAGTGTTGTTCAAAGCTGAGAACAGAGTTTTTGGGCTCTGAGTGACTCCAAAAACCTTTCCAGGCATTCTCCTTTAAATTGAATGCTGAGCGATGTTGAAAACGTGGGATTCGTGTTTTTGCGCTCTGAAAGTGTTGAAAACCGTGTTTCTGGCAATATAGTTGAAACTGCACGTTGAATGATGTTAAAACCCGGGAATCGCGTTTTTGCGCTCTGAAAGTGTCGAAAACAGCGTTTCTGGCAATATCGTTGAAACTGCACGCTGAATGATGTTAAAACTCGGGAATCGCGTTTTTGCATAGTGAAAGTGTCGAAAACAGCGTTTCTGATGCACTTCTGGAAAATGAATGCTGTGTGTTGTTCAAAGCTGGGAACAGAATTTTTGGGCTTGGAGAGTGTAAAAATTGTGTTTCTGGCAGTCTACTGAAATCTGAATGCTGAGTGTTGTTCAAAGCTGAGAACAGAGTTTTTGGGCTCTGAGTGACTCCAAAAACCTTTTCAGGCATTCTCCTTTAAATTGAATGCTGAGCGATGTTGAAAACGTGGGAATCGTGTTTTTGCGCTCTGAAAGTGTTGAAAACCGTGTTTCTGATGCACTTCTGGAAAATGAGTGCTGTGTGTTGTTCAAAGCTGGGAACAGAGTTTTTGGGCTCTGAGAGACTCCAAAAACCTTTTCAGGCATTCTCCTTTAAATTGAATCCTGAGCGATGTTGAAAACGTGGGAATCGTGTTTTTGCGCTCTGAAAGTGTTGAAAACCGTGTTTCTGGCAATATAGTTGAAATTGCACGTTGAATGATGTTAAAACCCGGGAATCGCGTTTTTGCGCTCTGAAAGTGTCGAAAACAGCGTTTCTGGCAATATCGTTGAAACTGCACGCTGAATGATGTTAAAACTCGGGAATCGCGTTTTTGCATAGTGAAAGTGTCGAAAACAGCGTTTCTGGAAAATGAATGC
Source organism: Megalops cyprinoides (assembly GCF_013368585.1). Lineage (NCBI taxonomy): Eukaryota > Metazoa > Chordata > Actinopteri > Elopiformes > Megalopidae > Megalops > Megalops cyprinoides. The sequence continues at coordinate 27,912 of NW_023494763.1, read as the reverse complement.
TGTGTGTTGTTCAAAGCTGGGAACAGAGTTTTTGGGCTTGGAGAGTGTGAAAATTGTGTTTCTGATAGTCTACTGAAATCTGAATGCTGAGTGTTGTTCACAGTTGAGAACAGAGTTTTTGGGCTCTGAGAGACTCCAAAAACCTTTTCAGGCATTCTCCTTTAAATTGAATCCTGAGCGATGTTGAAAACGTGGGAATCGTGTTTTTGCGCTCTGAAAGTGTTGAAAACCGTGTTTCTGGCAATATAGTTGAAACTGCACGTTGAATGATGTTAAAACCCGGGAATCGCGTTTTTGCGCTCTGAAAGTGTTGAAAACAGCGTTTCTGGCAATATCGTTGAAACTGCACGCTGAATGATGTTAAAACTCGGGAATCGCGTTTTTGCATAGTGAAAGTGTCGAAAACAGCGTTTCTGATGCACTTCTGGAAAATGAGTGCTGTGTGTTGTTCAAAGCTGGGAACAGAGTTTTTGGGCTTGGAGAGTGTGAAAATTGTGTTTCTGGCAGTCTACTGAAATCTGAATGCTGAGTGTTGTTCAAAGCTGAGAACAGAGTTTTTGGGCTCTGAGTGACTTTAAAAACCTATTTAGGCATTCTCCTTTAAATTGAATGCTGAGCGATGTTGAAAACGTGGGAATCGTGTTTTTGCGCTCTGAAAGTGTTGAAAACCGTGTTTCTGGCAATATAGTTGAAACTGCACGTTGAATGATGTTAAAACCCAGGAATCGCGTTTTTCCGCTCTGAAAGTGTCGAAAACAGGGTTTCTCGCAATATCATTGAAACTGCACGCTGAATGATGTTAAAACCCGGGAATCGCGTTTTTGCGTTGTGAAAGTGTCGAAAACGGCGTTTCTGATGCACTTCTGGAAAATGAATGCTGTGTGTTGTTCAAAGCTGGGAACAGAATTTTTGGGCTTGGAGAGTGTGAAAATTGTGTTTCTGGCAGTCTACTGAAATCTGAATGCTGAGTGTTGTTCAAAGCTGAGAACAGAGTTTTTGGGCTCTGAGTGACTCCAAAAACCTTTCCAGGCATTCTCCTTTAAATTGAATGCTGAGCGATGTTGAAAACGTGGGATTCGTGTTTTTGCGCTCTGAAAGTGTTGAAAACCGTGTTTCTGGCAATATAGTTGAAACTGCACGTTGAATGATGTTAAAACCCAGGAATCGCGTTTTTGCGCTCTGAAAGTGTCGAAAACAGGGTTTTTCGCAATATCATTGAAACTGCACGCTGAATGATGTTAAAACCCAGGAATTGCGTTTTTGCGCTCTGAAAGTGTCGAAAACAGCTTTTCTGATGCACTTCTGGAAAATGAGTGCTGTGTGTTGTTCAAAGCTGGGAACAGAGTTTTTGGGCTTGGAGAGGGTGAAAATTGTGTTTCTGGCAGTCTACTGAAATCTGAATGCTGAGTGTTGTTCAAAGTTGAGAACAGAGTTTTTGGGCTCTGAGTGACTCCAAAAACCTTTCCAGGCATTCTCCTTTAAATTGAATGCTGAGCGATGTTGAAAACGTGGGATTCGTGTTTTTGCGCTCTGAAAGTGTTGAAAACCGTGTTTCTGGCAATATAGTTGAAACTGCACGTTGAATGATGTTAAAACCCAGGAATCGCGTTTTTGCGCTCTGAAAGTGTCGAAAACAGGGTTTTTCGCAATATCATTGAAACTGCATGCTGAATGATGTTAAAACCCGGGAATCGCGTTTTTGCGTTGTGAAAGTCTCGAAAACGGCGTTTCTGATGCACTTCTTTAAAATGAATGCTGTGTGTAGTTCAAAGCTGGGAACAGAGTTTTTGGGCTTGGAGAGTGTGAAAATTGTGTTTCTGGCAGTCTACTGAAATCTGAATGCTGAGTGTTGTTCAAAGCTGAGAACAGAGTTTTTGGGCTCTGAGTGACTCCAAAAACCTTTTCAGGCATTCTCCTTTAAATTGAATCCTGAGCGATGTTGAAAACGTGGGAATCGTGTTTTTGCGCTCTGAAAGTGTTGAAAACCGTGTTTCTGGCAATATAGTTGAAACTGCACGTTGAATGATGTTAAAACCCGGGAATCGCGTTTTTGCGTTGTGAAAGTGTCGAAAACAGCGTTTCTGGCAATATCGTTGAAACTGCACGCTGAATGATGTTAAAACTCGGGAATCGCGTTTTTGCATAGTGAAAGTGTCGAAAACAGCGTTTCTGGAAAATGAATGCTGTGTGTTGTTCAAAGCTGGGAACAGAGTTTTTGGGCTTGGAGAGGGTGAAAATTGTGTTTCTGACAGTCTACTGAAATCTGAATGCTGAGTGTTGTTCAAAGCTGAGAACAGAGTTTTTGGGCTCTGAGTGACTCCAAAAACCTTTCCAGGCATTTTCCTTTAAATTGAATGCTGAGCGATGTTGAAAACGTGGGAATCGTGTTTTTGCGCTCTGAAAGTGTTGAAAACCGTGTTTCTGGCAACATAGTTGAAACTGCACGTTGAATGATGTTAAAACCCAGGAATCGCGTTTTTGCGCTCTGAAAGTGTCGAAAACAGGGTTTCTCGCAATATCATTGAAACTGCACGCTGAATGATGTTAAAACTCGGGAATCGCGTTTTTGCATAGTGAAAGTGTCGAAAACAGCGTTTCTGATGCACTTCTGGAAAATGAGTGCTGTGTGTTGTTCAAAGCTGGGAACAGAGTTTTTGGGCTTGGAGAGTGTGAAAATTGTGTTTCTGACAGTCTACTGAAATCTGAATGCTGAGTGTTGTTCAAAGCTGAGAACAGAGTTTTTGGGCTCTGAGTGACTCCAAAAACCTTTCCAGGCATTCTCCTTTAAATTGAATCACGAGCGATGTTGAAAACGTGGGAATTGTGTTTTTGCGCTCTGAAAGTGTTGAAAACCGTGTTTCTGGCAATATAGTTGAAACTGCACGTTGAATGATGTTAAAACCCGGGAATCGCGTTTTTGCGCTCTGAAAGTGTCGAAAACAGCGTTTCTGGCAATATCGTTGAAACTGCACGCTGAATGATGTTAAAACTCGGGAATCGCGTTTTTGCATAGTGAAAGTGTCGAAAACAGCGTTTCTGATGCACTTCTGGAAAATGAATGCTGTGTGTTGTTCAAAGCTGGGAACAGAGTTTTTGGGCTCTGAGTGACTCCAAAAACCTTTTCAGGCATTCTCCTTTAAATTGAATGCTGAGCGATGTTGAAAACGTGGGAATCGTGTTTTTGCGCTCTGAAAGTGTTGAAAACCGTGTTTCTGATGCACTTCTGGAAAATGAGTGCTGTGTGTTGTTCAAAGCTGGGAACAGAGTTTTTGGGCTTGGAGAGGGTGAAAATTGTGTTTCTGACAGTCTACTGAAATCTGAATGCTGAGTGTTGTTCAAAGCTGAGAACAGAGTTTTTGGGCTCTGAGAGACTCCAAAAACCTTTTCAGGCATTCTCCTTTAAATTGAATCCTGAGCGATGTTGAAAACGTGGGAATCGTGTTTTTGCGCTCTGAAAGTGTTGAAAACCGTGTTTCTGGCAATATAGTTGAAATTGCACGTTGAATGATGTTAAAACCCGGGAATCGCGTTTTTGCGCTCTGAAAGTGTCGAAAACAGCGTTTCTGGCAATATCGTTGAAACTGCACGCTGAATGATGTTAAAACTCGGGAATCGCGTTTTTGCATAGTGAAAGTGTCGAAAACAGCGTTTCTGATGCACTTCTGGAAAATGAGTGCTGTGTGTTGTTCAAAGCTGGGAACAGAGTTTTTGGGCTTGGAGAGTGTGAAAATTGTGTTTCTGGCAGTCTACTGAAATCTGAATGCTGAGTGTTGTTCAAAGCTGAGAACAGAGTTTTTGGGCTCTGAGTGACTCCAAAAACCTTTCCAGGCATTCTCCTTTAAATTGAATGCTGAGCGATGTTGAAAACGTGGGATTCGTGTTTTTGCGCTCTGAAAGTGTTGAAAACCGTGTTTCTGGCAATATAGTTGAAACTGCACGTTGAATGATGTTAAAACCCAGGAATCGCGTTTTTGCGCTCTGAAAGTGTCGAAAACAGGGTTTTTCGCAATATCATTGAAACTGCACGCTGAATGATGTTAAAACCCAGGAATTGCGTTTTTGCGCTCTGAAAGTGTCGAAAACAGCTTTTCTGATGCACTTCTGGAAAATGAGTGCTGTGTGTTGTTCAAAGCTGGGAACAGAGTTTTTGGGCTTGGAGAGGGTGAAAATTGTGTTTCTGGCAGTCTACTGAAATCTGAATGCTGAGTGTTGTTCAAAGTTGAGAACAGAGTTTTTGGGCTCTGAGTGACTCCAAAAACCTTTCCAGGCATTCTCCTTTAAATTGAATGCTGAGCGATGTTGAAAACGTGGGAATCGTGTTTTTGCGCTCTGAAAGTGTTGAAAACCGTGTTTCTGGCAATATAGTTGAAACTGCACGTTGAATGATGTTAAAACCCAGGAATCGCGTTTTTGCGCTCTGAAAGTGTAGAAAACAGGGTTTTTCGCAATATCATTGAAACTGCATGCTGAATGATGTTAAAACCCGGGAATCGCGTTTTTGCGTTGTGAAAGTCTCGAAAACGGCGTTTCTGATGCACTTCTTTAAAATGAATGCTGTGTGTAGTTCAAAGCTGGGAACAGAGTTTTTGGGCTTGGAGAGTGTGAAAATTGTGTTTCTGGCAGTCTACTGAAATCTGAATGCTGAGTGTTGTTCAAAGCTGAGAACAGAGTTTTTGGGCTCTGAGTGACTCCAAAAACCTTTTCAGGCATTCTCCTTTAAATTGAATGCTGAGCGATGTTGAAAACGTGGGAATCGTGTTTTTGCGCTCTGAAAGTGTTGAAAACCGTGTTTCTGGCAATATAGTTGAAACTGCACGTTGAATGATGTTAAAACCCGGGAATCGCGTTTTTGCGTTGTGAAAGTGTCGAAAACAGCGTTTCTGATGCACTTCTGGAAAATGAATGCTGTGTGTTGTTCAAAGCTGGGAACAGAGTTTTCAGGCTTGGAGAGTGTGAAAATTGTGTTTCTGATAGTCTACTGAAATCTGAATGCTGAGTGTTGTTCAAAGCTGAGAACAGAGTTTTTGGGCTCTGAGTGACTCCAAAAACCTTTCCAGGCATTCTCCTTTAAATTGAATGCTGAGCGATGTTGAAAACGTGGGATTCGTGTTTTTGCGCTCTGAAAGTGTTGAAAACCGTGTTTCTGGCAATATAGTTGAAACTGCACGTTGAATGATGTTAAAACCCGGGAATCGCGTTTTTGCGCTCTGAAAGTGTCGAAAACAGCGTTTCTGGCAATATCGTTGAAACTGCACGCTGAATGATGTTAAAACTCGGGAATCGCGTTTTTGCATAGTGAAAGTGTCGAAAACAGCGTTTCTGGAAAATGAATGTTGTGTATTGTTCAAAGCTGGGAACAGAGTTTTTGGGCTTGGAGAGGGTGAAAATTGTGTTTCTGACAGTCTACTGAAATCTGAATGCTGAGTGTTGTTCAAAGCTGAGAACAGAGTTTTTGGGCTCTGAGTGACTCCAAAAACCTTTCCAGGCATTTTCCTTTAAATTGAATGCTGAGCGATGTTGAAAACGTGGGAATCGTGTTTTTGCGCTCTGAAAGTGTTGAAAACCGTGTTTCTGGCAACATAGTTGAAACTGCACGTTGAATGATGTTAAAACCCAGGAATCGCGTTTTTGCGCTCTGAAAGTGTCGAAAACAGGGTTTCTCGCAATATCATTGAAACTGCACGCTGAATGATGTTAAAACTCGGGAATCGCGTTTTTGCATAGTGAAAGTGTCGAAAACAGCGTTTCTGATGCACTTCTGGAAAATGAGTGCTGTGTGTTGTTCAAAGCTGGGAACAGAGTTTTTGGGCTTGGAGAGTGTGAAAATTGTGTTTCTGACAGTCTACTGAAATCTGAATGCTGAGTGTTGTTCAAAGCTGAGAACAGAGTTTTTGGGCTCTGAGTGACTCCAAAAACCTTTCCAGGCATTCTCCTTTAAATTGAATGCTGAGCGATGTTGAAAACGTGGGAATCGTGTTTCTGCGCTCTGAAAGTGTTAAACTGTGTTTCTGGCAATATAGATGAAACTGCACGTTGAATGATGTTAAAACCCAGGAATCGCGTTTTTGCGCTCTGAAAGTGTCGAAAACAGGGTTTCTCGCAATATCATTGAAACTGCACGCTGAATGATGTTAAAACCCGGGAATCGCGTTTTTGCGTTGTGAAAGTGTCGAAAACGGCGTTTCTGATGCACTTCTTTAAAATGAATGCTGTGTGTTGTTCAAAGCTGGGAACAGAGTTTTTGGGCTTGAAGAGTGTGAAAATTGTGTTTCTGACAGTCTACTGAAATCTGAATGCTGAGTGTTGTTCAAAGCTGAGAACAGAGTTTTTTGGCTCTGAGTGACTTTAAAAACCTATTTAGGCATTCTCCTTTAAATTGAATGCTGAGCGATGTTGAAAACGTGGGAATCGTGTTTTTGCGCTCTGAAAGTGTTGAAAACCGTGTTTCTGGCAATATAGTTGAAACTGCACGCTGAATGATGTTAAAACCCAGGAATCGCGTTTTTGCGCTCTGAAAGTGTCGAAAACAGCGTTTCTGATGCACTTCTGGAAAATGAATGCTGTGTGTTGTTCAAAGCTGGGAACAGAGTTTTTGGGCTTGGAGAGTGTGAAAATTGTGTTTCTGACAGTCTACTGAAATCTGAATGCTGAGTGTTGTTCAAAGCTGAGAACAGAGTTTTTGGGCTCTGAGTGACTCCAAAAACCTTTTCAGGCATTCTCCTTTAAATTGAATCCTGAGCGATGTTGAAAACGTGGGAATCGTGTTTTTGCGCTCTGAAAGTGTTGAAAACCGTGTTTCTGGCAATATAGTTGAAACTGCACGTTGAATGATGTTAAAACCCGGGAATCGCGTTTTTGCGTTGTGAAAGTGTCGAAAACAGCGTTTCTGATGCACTTCTGGAAAATGAATGCTGTGTGTTGTTCAAAGCTGGGAACAGAGTTTTCGGGCTTGGAGAGTGTGAAAATTGTGTTTCTGATAGTCTACTGAAATCTGAATGCTGAGTGTTGTTCAAAGCTGAGAACAGAGTTTTTGGGCTCTGAGTGACTCCAAAAACCTTTCCAGGCATTCTCCTTTAAATTGAATGCTGAGCGATGTTGAAAACGTGGGATTCGTGTTTTTGCGCTCTGAAAGTGTTGAAAACCGTGTTTCTGGCAATATAGTTGAAACTGCACGTTGAATGATGTTAAAACCCGGGAATCGCGTTTTTGCGCTCTGAAAGTGTCGAAAACAGCGTTTCTGGCAATATCGTTGAAACTGCACGCTGAATGATGTTAAAACTCGGGAATCGCGTTTTTGCATAGTGAAAGTGTCGAAAACAGCGTTTCTGATGCACTTCTGGAAAATGAATGCTGTGTGTTGTTCAAAGCTGGGAACAGAATTTTTGGGCTTGGAGAGTGTGAAAATTGTGTTTCTGGCAGTCTACTGAAATCTGAATGCTGAGTGTTGTTCAAAGCTGAGAACAGAGTTTTTGGGCTCTGAGTGACTCCAAAAACCTTTTCAGGCATTCTCCTTTAAATTGAATGCTGAGCGATGTTGAAAACGTGGGAATCGTGTTTTTGCGCTCTGAAAGTGTTGAAAACCGTGTTTCTGGCAATATAGTTGAAACTGCACGTTGAATGATGTTAAAACCCGGGAATCGCGTTTTTGCGTTGTGAAAGTGTCGAAAACAGCGTTTCTGATGCACTTCTGGAAAATGAATGCTGTGTGTTGTTCAAAGCTGGGAACAGAGTTTTCGGGCTTGGAGAGTGTGAAAATTGTGTTTCTGATAGTCTACTGAAATCTGAATGCTGAGTGTTGTTCAAAGCTGAGAACAGAGTTTTTGGGCTCTGAGTGACTCCAAAAACCTTTCCAGGCATTCTCCTTTAAATTGAATGCTGAGCGATGTTGAAAACGTGGGATTCGTGTTTTTGCGCTCTGAAAGTGTTGAAAACCGTGTTTCTGGCAATATAGTTGAAACTGCACGTTGAATGATGTTAAAACCCGGGAATCGCGTTTTTGCGCTCTGAAAGTGTCGAAAACAGCGTTTCTGGCAATATCGTTGAAACTGCACGCTGAATGATGTTAAAACTCGGGAATCGCGTTTTTGCATAGTGAAAGTGTCGAAAACAGCGTTTCTGATGCACTTCTGGAAAATGAATGCTGTGTGTTGTTCAAAGCTGGGAACAGAATTTTTGGGCTTGGAGAGTGTAAAAATTGTGTTTCTGGCAGTCTACTGAAATCTGAATGCTGAGTGTTGTTCAAAGCTGAGAACAGAGTTTTTGGGCTCTGAGTGACTCCAAAAACCTTTTCAGGCATTCTCCTTTAAATTGAATGCTGAGCGATGTTGAAAACGTGGGAATCGTGTTTTTGCGCTCTGAAAGTGTTGAAAACCGTGTTTCTGATGCACTTCTGGAAAATGAGTGCTGTGTGTTGTTCAAAGCTGGGAACAGAGTTTTTGGGCTTGGAGAGGGTGAAAATTGTGTTTCTGACAGTCTACTGAAATCTGAATGCTGAGTGTTGTTCAAAGCTGAGAACAGAGTTTTTGGGCTCTGAGAGACTCCAAAAACTTTTTCAGGCATTCTCCTTTAAATTGAATCCTGAGCGATGTTGAAAACGTGGGAATCGTGTTTTTGCACTCTGAAAGTGTTGAAAACCGTGTTTCTGGCAATATAGTTGAAACTGCACGTTGAATGATGTTAAAACCCGGGAATCGCGTTTTTGCATAGTGAAAGTGTCGAAAACAGCGTTTCTGTGCACTTCTGGAAAATGAATGCTGTGTGTTGTTCAAAGCTGGGAACAGAGTTTTTGGGCTTGGAGAGGGTGAAAATTGTGTTTCTGACAGTCTACTGAAATCTGAATGCTGAGTATTGTTCAAAGCTGAGAACAGAGTTTTTGGGCTCTGAGTGACTCCAAAAACCTTTCCAGGCATTTTCCTTTAAATTGAATGCTGAGCGATGTTGAAAACGTGGGAATCGTGTTTTTGCGCTCTGAAAGTGTTGAAAACCGTGTTTCTGGCAACATAGTTGAAACTGCACGTTGAATGATGTTAAAACCCAGGAATCGCGTTTTTGCGCTCTGAAAGTGTCGAAAACAGGGTTTCTCGCAATATCATTGAAACTGCACGCTGAATGATGTTAAAACTCGGGAATCGCGTTTTTGCATAGTGAAAGTGTCGAAAACAGCGTTTCTGATGCACTTCTGGAAAATGAGTGCTGTGTGTTGTTCAAAGCTGGGAACAGAGTTTTTGGGCTTGGAGAGTGTGAAAATTGTGTTTCTGACAGTCTACTGAAATCTGAATGCTGAGTGTTGTTCAAAGCTGAGAACAGAGTTTTTTGGCTCTGAGTGACTTTAAAAACCTATTTAGGCATTCTCCTTTAAATTGAATGCTGAGCGATGTTGAAAACGTGGGAATCGTGTTTTTGCGCTCTGAAAGTGTTGAAAACCGTGTTTCTGGCAATATAGTTGAAACTGCACGTTGAATGATGTTAAAACCCAGGAATCGCGTTTTTGCGCTCTGAAAGTGTCGAAAACTGCGTTTCTGATGCACTTCTGGAAAATGAGTGCAGTGTGTTGTTCAAAGCTGGGAACAGAGTTTTTGGGCTTGGAGAGGGTGAAAATTGTGTTTCTGACATTCTACTGAAATCTGAATGCTGAGTATTGTTCAAAGCTGAGAACAGAGTTTTTGGGCTCTGAGTGACTCCAAAAACCTTTTCAGGCATTCTCCTTTAAATTGAATGCTGAGCGATGTTGAAAACGTGGGAATCGTGTTTTTGCGCTCTGAAAGTGTTGAAAACCGTGTTTCTGGCAATATAGTTGAAACTGCACGCTGAATGATGTTAAAACCCAGGAATCGCGTTTTTGCGCTCTGAAAGTGTCGAAAACAGCTTTTCTGATGCACTTCTGGAAAATGAGTGCTGTGTGTTGTTCAAAGCTGGGAACAGAGTTTTTGGGCTTGGAGAGGGTGAAAATTGTGTTTCTGGCAGTCTACTGAAATCTGAATGCTGAGTGTTGTTCAAAGCTGAGAACAGAGTTTTTGGGCTCTGAGTGACTCCAAAAACCTTTTCAGGCATTCTCCTTTAAATTGAATGCTGAGCGATGTTGAAAACGTGGGATTCGTGTTTTTGCGCTCTGAAAGTGTTGAAAACCGTGTTTCTGGCAATATAGTTGAAACTGCACGTTGAATGATGTTAAAACCCAGGAATCGCGTTTTTGCGCTCTGAAAGTGTCGAAAACAGGGTTTTTCGCAATATCATTGAAACTGCATGCTGAATGATGTTAAAACCCGGGAATCGCGTTTTTGCGTTGTGAAAGTGTCGAAAACGGCGTTTCTGATGCACTTCTGGAAAATGAATGCTGTGTGTTGTTCAAAGCTGGGAACAGAATTTTTGGGCTTGGAGAGTGTGAAAATTGTGTTTCTGGCAGTCTACTGAAATCTGAATGCTGAGTGTTGTTCAAAGCTGAGAACAGAGTTTTTGGGCTCTGAGTGACTCCAAAAACCTTTTCAGGCATTCTCCTTTAAATTGAATGCTGAGTGATGTTGAAAACGTGGGAATCGTGTTTTTGCGCTCTGAAAGTGTTGAAAACCGTGTTTCTGACAATGTAGTTGAAACTGCACGCTGAATGATGTTAAAACCCAGGAATTGCGTTTTTGCGCTCTGAAAGTGTCGAAAACAGGATTTCTCGCAATATCATTGAAACTGCACGCTGAATGATGTTAAAACCCGGGAATCGCGTTTTTGCGTTGTGAAAGTGTCGAAAACGGCGTTTCTGATGCACTTCTTTAAAATGAATGCTGTGTGTTGTTCAAAGCTGGGAACAGAGTTTTTGGGCTTGGAGAGTGTGAAAATTGTGTTTCTGGCAGTCTACTGAAATCTGAATGCTGAGTGTTGTTCAAAGCTGAGAACAGAGTTTTTGGGCTCTGAGTGACTCCAAAAACCTTTCCAGGCATTCTCCTTTAAATTGAATGCTGAGCGATGTTGAAAACGTGGGAATCGTGTTTTTGCGCTCTGAAAGTGTTGAAAACCGTGTTTCTGGCAATATAGTTGAAACTGCACGTTGAATGATGTTAAAACCCAGGAATCGCGTTTTTGCGCTCTGAAAGTGTCGAAAACAGCGTTTCTGGCAATATCGTTGAAACTGCACGCTGAATGATGTTAAAACTCGGGAATCGCGTTTTTGCATAGTGAAAGTGTCGAAAACAGCTTTTCTGATGCACGTCTGGAAAATGAGTGCTGTGTGTTGTTCAAAGCTGGGAACAGAGTTTTTGGGCTTGGAGAGGGTGAAAATTGTGTTTCTGACAGTCTACTGAAATCTGAATGCTGAGTGTTGTTCAAAGCTGAGAACAGAGTTTTTGGTCTCTGAGTGACTCCAAAAACCTTTTCAGGAATTCTCCTTTAAATTGAATGCTGAGCGATGTTGAAAACGTGGGAATCGTGTTTTTGTGCTCTGAAAGTGTTGAAAACCGTGTTTCTGGCAATATAGTTGAAACTGCACGTTGAATGATGTTAAAACCCAGGAATCGCGTTTTTGCGCTCTGAAAGTGTCGAAAACAGGGTTTCTCGCAATATCATTGAAACTGCACGCTGAATGATGTTAAAACCCGGGAATCGCGTTTTTGCGTTGTGAAAGTGTCGAAAACGGCGTTTCTGATGCACTTCTTTAAAATGAATGCTGTGTGTTGTTCAAAGCTGGGAACAGTGTTTTTGGGCTTGGAGAGTGTGAAAATTGTGTTTCTGGCAGTCTACTGAAATCTGAATGCTGAGTGTTGTTCAAAGCTGAGAACAGAATTTTTGGGCTCTGAGTGACTCCAAAAACCTTTCCAGGCATTCTCCTTTAAATTGAATGCTGAGCGATGTTGAAAACGTGGGAATCGTGTTTTTGCGCTCTGAAAGTGTTGAAAACCGTGTTTCTGGCAATATAGTTGAAACTGCACGTTGAATGATGTTAAAACCCAGGAATCGCGTTTTTGCGCTCTGAAAGTGTCGAAAACAGGGTTTCTCGCAATATCATTGAAACTGCACGCTGAATGATGTTAAAACCCGGGAATCGCGTTTTTGCGTTGTGAAAGTGTCGAAAACGGCGTTTCTGATGCACTTCTGGAAAATGAATGCTGTGTGTTGTTCAAAGCTGGGAACAGAATTTTTGGGCTTGGAGAGTGTGAAAATTGTGTTTCTGGCAGTCTACTGAAATCTGAATGCTGAGTGTTGTTCAAAGCTGAGAACAGAGTTTTTGGGCTCTGAGTGACTCCAAAAACCTTTCCAGGCATTCTCCTTTAAATTGAATGCTGAGCGATGTTGAAAACGTGGGAATCGTGTTTTTGCGCTCTGAAAGTGTTGAAAACCGTGTTTCTGGCAATATAGTTGAAACTGCACGTTGAATGATGTTAAAACCCAGGAATCGCGTTTTTGCGCTCTGAAAGTGTCGAAAACAGGGTTTTTCGCAATATCATTGAAACTGCATGCTGAATGATGTTAAAACCCGGGAATCGCGTTTTTGCGCTCTGAAAGTGTCGAAAACTGCGTTTCTGATGCACTTCTGGAAAATGAATGCTGTGTGTTGTTCAAAGCTGGGAACAGAATTTTTGGGCTTGGAGAGTGTGAAAATTGTGTTTCTGATAGTCTACTGAAATCTGAATGCTGAGTATTGTTCAAAGCTGAGAACAGAGTTTTTGGGCTCTGAGTGACTCCAAAAACCTTTCCAGGCATTCTCCTTTAAATTGAATGCTGAGCGATGTTGAAAACGTGGGAATCGTGTTTTTGCGCTCTGAAAGTGTTGAAAACCGTGTTTCTGGCAATATAGTTGAAACTGCACGTTGAATGATGTTAAAACCCGGGAATCGCGTTTTTGCGTTGTGAAAGTGTCAAACAGCGTTTCTGATGCACTTCTGGAAAATGAATGCTGTGTGTTGTTCAAAGCTGGGAACAGAGTTTTCGGGCTTGGAGAGTGTGAAAATTGTGTTTCTGATAGTCTACTGAAATCTGAATGCTGAGTGTTGTTCAAAGCTGAGAACAGAGTTTTTGGGCTCTGAGTGACTCCAAAAACCTTTCCAGGCATTTTCCTTTAAATTGAATCACGAGCGATGTTGAAAACGTGGGAATTGTGTTTTTGCGCTCTGAAAGTGTTGAAAACCGTGTTTCTGGCAATATAGTTGAAACTGCACGTTGAATGATGTTAAAACCCGGGAATCGCGTTTTTGCGCTCTGAAAGTGTCGAAAACAGCGTTTCTGGCAATATCGTTGAAACTGCACGCTGAATGATGTTAAAACTCGGGAATCGCGTTTTTGCGTTGTGAAAGTCTCGAAAACGGCGTTTCTGATGCACTTCTGGAAAATGAATGCTGTTTGTTGTTCAAAGCTGGGAACAGAGTTTTTGGGCTTGGAGAGGGTGAAAATTGTGTTTCTGACAGTCTACTGAAATCTGAATGCTGAGTGTTGTTCAAAGCTTAGAACAGAGTTTTTGGTCTCTGAGTGACTCCAAAAACCTTTTCAGGCATTCTCCTTTAAATTGAATGCTGAGCGATGTTGAAAACGTGGGAATCGTGTTTTTGCGCTCTGAAAGTGTTGAAAACCGTGTTTCTGGCAATATAGTTGAAAATGCACATTGAATGATGTTAAAACCCAGGAATCGCGTTTTTGCGCTCTGAAAGTGTCGAAAACAGCGTTTCTGATGCACTTCTGGGAAATGAGTGCTGTGTGTTGTTCAAAGCTGGGAACAGAGTTTTTGGGCTTGGAGAGTGTGAAAATTGTGTTTCTGACAGTCTACTGAAATCTGAATGCTGAGTGTTGTTCAAAGCTGAGAACAGAGTTTTTGGGCTCTGAGTGACTCCAAAAACCTTTCCAGGCATTCTCCTTTAAATTGAATGCTGAGCGATGTTGAAAACGTGGGAATCGTGTTTTTGCGCTCTGAAAGTGTTGAAAACCGTGTTTCTGGCAATATAGTTGAAACTGCACGCTGAATGATGTTAAAACCCAGGAATCGCGTTTTTGCGCTCTGAAAGTGTCGAAAATAGCTTTTCTGATGCACTTCTGGAAAATGAGTGCTGTGTGTTGTTCAAAGCTGGGAACAGAGTTTTTGGGCTTGGAGAGTGTGAAAATTGTGTTTCTGGCAGTCTACTGAAATCTGAATGCTGAGTATTGTTCAAAGCTGAGAACAGAGTTTTTGGGCTCTGAGTGACTCCAAAAACCTTTCCAGGCATTCTCCTTTAAATTGAATGCTGAGCGATGTTGAAAACGTGGGAATCGTGTTTTTGCGCTCTGAAAGTGTTGAAAACCGTGTTTCTGGCAATATAGTTGAAACTGCACGCTGAATGATGTTAAAACCCAGGAATCGCGTTTTTGCGCTCTGAAAGTGTCGAAAATAGCTTTTCTGATGCACTTCTGGAAAATGAGTGCTGTGTGTTGTTCAAAGCTGGGAACAGAGTTTTTGGGCTTGGAGAGTGTGAAAATTGTGTTTCTGGCAGTCTACTGAAATCTGAATGCTGAGTATTGTTCAAAGCTGAGAACAGAGTTTTTGGGCTCTGAGTGACTCCAAAAACCTTTCCAGGCATTCTCCTTTAAATTGAATGCTGAGCGATGTTGAAAACGTGGGAATCGTGTTTTTGCGCTCTGAAAGTGTTGAAAACCGTGTTTCTGGCAATATAGTTGAAACTGCACGTTGAATGATGTTAAAACCCAGGAATCGCGTTTTTGCGCTCTGAAAGTGTCGAAAACAGGGTTTCTCGCAATATCATTGAAACTGCACGCTGAATGATGTTAAAACCCGGGAATCGCGTTTTTGCGTTGTGAAAGTGTCGAAAACGGCGTTTCTGATGCACTTCTGGAAAATGAATGCTGTGTGTTGTTCAAAGCTGGGAACAGAATTTTTGGGCTTGGAGAGTGTGAAAATTGTGTTTCTGGCAGTCTACTGAAATCTGAATGCTGAGTATTGTTCAAAGCTGAGAACAGAGTTTTTGGGCTCTGAGTGACTCCAAAAACCTTTTCAGGCATTCTCCTTTAAATTGAATGCTGAGCAATGTTGAAAACGTGGGAATCGTGTTTTTGCGCTCTGAAAGTTTTGAAAACCGTGTTTCTGGCAATATAGTTGAAACTGCACGTTGAATGATGTTAAAACCCAGGAATCGCGTTTTTGCGCTCTGAAAGTGTCGAAAACAGGGTTTCTCGCAATATCATTGAAACTGCACGCTGAATGATGTTAAAACCCGGGAATCGCGTTTTTGCGTTGTGAAAGTGTCGAAAACGGCGTTTCTGATGCACTTCTGGAAAATGAATGCTGTGTGTTGTTCAAAGCTGGGAACAGAATTTTTGGGCTTGGAGAGTGTGAAAATTGTGTTTCTGGCAGTCTACTGAAATCTGAATGCTGAGTGTTGTTCAAAGCTGAGAACAGAGTTTTTGGGCTCTGAGTGACTCCAAAAACCTTTCCAGGCATTCTCCTTTAAATTGAATGCTGAGCGATGTTGAAAACGTGGGAATCGTGTTTTTGGGCTCTGAACGTGTTGAAAACCGTGTTTCTGGCAATATAGTTGAAACTGCACGTTGAATGATGTTAAAACCCAGGAATCGCGTTTTTGCGCTCTGAAAGTGTCGAAAACAGGGTTTCTCGCAATATCATTGAAACTGCACGCTGAATGATGTTAAAACCCGGGAATCGCGTTTTTGCGTTGTGAAAGTGTCGAAAACGGTGTTTCTGATGCACTTCTGGAAAATGAATGCTGTGTGTTGTTCAAAGCTGGGAACAGAGTTTTTGGGCTTGGAGAGTGTGAAAATTGTGTTTCTGACAGTCTACTGAAATCTGAATGCTGAGTGTTGTTCAAAGCTGAGAACAGAGTTTTTGGGCTCTGAGTGACTCCAACAACCTTTTCAGGCATTCTCTTTTAAATTGAATGCTGAGCGATGTTGAAAACGTGGGAATCGTGTTTTTGCGCTCTGAAAGTGTTGAAAACCGTGTTTCTGGCAATATAGTTGAAACTGCACGTTGAATGATGTTAAAACCCAGGAATCGCGTTTTTGCGCTCTGAAAGTGTCGAAAACAGGGTTTCTCGCAATATCATTGAAACTGCACGCTGAATGATGTTAAAACCCGGGAATTGCGTTTTTGCGTTGTGAAAGTGTCGAAAACGGCGTTTCTGATGCACTTCTTTAAAATGAATGCTGTGTGTTGTTCAAAGCTGGGAACAGAGTTTTTGGGCTTGGAGAGGGTGAAAATTGTGTTTCTGAATGTCTACTGAAATCTGAATGCTGAGTATTGTTCAAAGCTGAGAACAGAGTTTTTGGGCTCTGAGTGACTCCAAAAACCTTTCCAGGCATTCTCCTTTAAATTGAATGCTGAGCGATGTTGAAAACGTGGGAATCGTGTTTCTGCGCTCTGAAAGTGTTAAACTGTGTTTCTGGCAATATAGATGAAACTGCACGTTGAATGATGTTAAAACCTAGGAATCGCGTTTTTGCGCTCTGAAAGTGTCGAAAACAGGGTTTCTCGCAATATCATTGAAACTGCACGCTGAATGATGTTAAAACCCGGGAATCGCGTTTTTGCGTTGTGAAAGTGTCGAAAACGGCGTTTCTGATGCACTTCTTTAAAATGAATGCTGTGTGTTGTTCAAAGCTGGGAACAGAGTTTTTGGGCTTGAAGAGTGTGAAAATTGTGTTTCTGGCAGTCTACTGAAATCTGAATGCTGAGTGTTGTTCAAAGCTGAGAACAGAGTTTTTGGGCTCTGAGTGACTTTAAAAACCTTTTTAGGCATTCTCCTTTAAATTGAATGCTGAGCGATGTTGAAAACGTGGGAATCGTGTTTTTGCGCTCTGAAAGTGTTGAAAACCGTGTTTCTGGCAATATAGTTGAAACTGCACGTTGAATGATGTTAAAACCCAGGAATCGCGTTTTTGCGCTCTGAAAGTGTCGAAAACAGCGTTTCTGATGCACTTCTGGAAAATGAATGCTGTGTGTTGTTCAAAGCTGGGAACAGAGTTTTTGGGCTTGGAGAGTGTGAAAATTGTGTTTCTGACAGTCTACTGAAATCTGAATGCTGAGTGTTGTTCAAAGCTGAGAACAGAGTTTTTGGGCTCTGAGTGACTCCAAAAACCTTTTCAGGCATTCTCCTTTAAATTGAATCCTGAGTGATGTTGAAAACGTGGGAATCGTGTTTTTGCGCTCTGAAAGTGTTGAAAACCGTGTTTCTGGCAATATAGTTGAAACTGCACGTTGAATGATGTTAAAACCCGGGAATCGCGTTTTTGCGTTGTGAAAGTGTCGAAAACAGCGTTTCTGATGCACTTCTGGAAAATGAATGCTGTGTGTTGTTCAAAGCTGGGAACAGAGTTTTCGGGCTTGGAGAGTGTGAAAATTGTGTTTCTGATAGTCTACTGAAATCTGAATGCTGAGTGTTGTTCAAAGCTGAGAACAGAGTTTTTGGGCTCTGAGTGACTCCAAAAACCTTTCCAGGCATTCTCCTTTAAATTGAATGCTGAGCGATGTTGAAAACGTGGGATTCGTGTTTTTGCGCTCTGAAAGTGTTGAAAACCGTGTTTCTGGCAATATAGTTGAAACTGCACGTTGAATGATGTTAAAACCCGGGAATCGCGTTTTTGCGCTCTGAAAGTGTCGAAAACAGCGTTTCTGGCAATATCGTTGAAACTGCACGCTGAATGATGTTAAAACTCGGGAATCGCGTTTTTGCATAGTGAAAGTGTCGAAAACAGCGTTTCTGATGCACTTCTGGAAAATGAATGCTGTGTGTTGTTCAAAGCTGGGAACAGAATTTTTGGGCTTGGAGAGTGTAAAAATTGTGTTTCTGGCAGTCTACTGAAATCTGAATGCTGAGTGTTGTTCAAAGCTGAGAACAGAGTTTTTGGGCTCTGAGTGACTCCAAAAACCTTTTCAGGCATTCTCCTTTAAATTGAATGCTGAGCGATGTTGAAAACGTGGGAATCGTGTTTTTGCGCTCTGAAAGTGTTGAAAACCGTGTTTCTGGCAATATAGTTGAAACTGCACGTTGAATGATGTTAAAACCCGGGAATCGCGTTTTTGCGTTGTGAAAGTGTCGAAAACAGCGTTTCTGATGCACTTCTGGAAAATGAATGCTGTGTGTTGTTCAAAGCTGGGAACAGAGTTTTTGGGCTTGGAGAGTGTGAAAATTGTGTTTCTGATAGTCTACTGAAATCTGAATGCTGAGTGTTGTTCAAAGCTGAGAACAGAGTTTTTGGGCTCTGAGTGACTCCAAAAACCTTTCCAGGCATTCTCCTTTAAATTGAATGCTGAGCGATGTTGAAAACGTGGGATTCGTGTTTTTGCGCTCTGAAAGTGTTGAAAACCGTGTTTCTGGCAATATAGTTGAAACTGCACGTTGAATGATGTTAAAACCCGGGAATCGCGTTTTTGCGCTCTGAAAGTGTCGAAAACAGCGTTTCTGGCAATATCGTTGAAACTGCACGCTGAATGATGTTAAAACTCGGGAATCGCGTTTTTGCATAGTGAAAGTGTCGAAAACAGCGTTTCTGATGCACTTCTGGAAAATGAATGCTGTGTGTTGTTCAAAGCTGGGAACAGAATTTTTGGGCTTGGAGAGTGTAAAAATTGTGTTTCTGGCAGTCTACTGAAATCTGAATGCTGAGTGTTGTTCAAAGCTGAGAACAGAGTTTTTGGGCTCTGAGTGACTCCAAAAACCTTTTCAGGCATTCTCCTTTAAATTGAATCCTGAGCGATGTTGAAAACGTGGGAATCGTGTTTTTGCGCTCTGAAAGTGTTGAAAACCGTGTTTCTGATGCACTTCTGGAAAATGAGTGCTGTGTGTTGTTCAAAGCTGGGAACAGAGTTTTTGGGCTTGGAGAGGGTGAAAATTGTGTTTCTGACAGTCTACTGAAATCTGAATGCTGAGTGTTGTTCAAAGCTGAGAACAGAGTTTTTGGGCTCTGAGAGACTCCAAAAACTTTTTCAGGCATTCTCCTTTAAATTGAATCCTGAGCGATGTTGAAAACGTGGGAATCGTGTTTTTGCACTCTGAAAGTGTTGAAAACCGTGTTTCTGGCAATATAGTTGAAATTGCACGTTGAATGATGTTAAAACCCGGGAATCGCGTTTTTGCATAGTGAAAGTGTCGAAAACAGCGTTTCTGGAAAATGAATGCTGTGTGTTGTTCAAAGCTGGGAACAGAGTTTTTGGGCTTGGAGAGGGTGAAAATTGTGTTTCTGACAGTCTACTGAAATCTGAATGCTGAGTATTGTTCAAAGCTGAGAACAGAGTTTTTGGGCTCTGAGTGACTCCAAAAACCTTTCCAGGCATTTTCCTTTAAATTGAATGCTGAGCGATGTTGAAAACGTGGGAATCGTGTTTTTGCGCTCTGAAAGTGTTGAAAACCGTGTTTCTGGCAACATAGTTGAAACTGCACGTTGAATGATGTTAAAACCCAGGAATCGCGTTTTTGCGCTCTGAAAGTGTCGAAAACAGGGTTTCTCGCAATATCATTGAAACTGCACGCTGAATGATGTTAAAACTCGGGAATCGCGTTTTTGCATAGTGAAAGTGTCGAAAACAGCGTTTCTGATGCACTTCTGGAAAATGAGTGCTGTGTGTTGTTCAAAGCTGGGAACAGAGTTTTTGGGCTTGGAGAGTGTGAAAATTGTGTTTCTGACAGTCTACTGAAATCTGAATGCTGAGTGTTGTTCAAAGCTGAGAACAGAGTTTTTTGGCTCTGAGTGACTTTAAAAACCTATTTAGGCATTCTCCTTTAAATTGAATGCTGAGCGATGTTGAAAACGTGGGAATCGTGTTTTTGCGCTCTGAAAGTGTTGAAAACCGTGTTTCTGGCAATATAGTTGAAACTGCACGTTGAATGATGTTAAAACCCAGGAATCGCGTTTTTGCGCTCTGAAAGTGTCGAAAACAGCGTTTCTGATGCACTTCTGGAAAATGAGTGCAGTGTGTTGTTCAAAGCTGGGAACAGAGTTTTTGGGCTTGGAGAGGGTGAAAATTGTGTTTCTGACATTCTACTGAAATCTGAATGCTGAGTATTGTTCAAAGCTGAGAACAGAGTTTTTGGGCTCTGAGTGACTCCAAAAACCTTTTCAGGCATTCTCCTTTAAATTGAATGCTGAGCGATGTTGAAAACGTGGGAATCGTGTTTTTGCGCTCTGAAAGTGTTGAAAACCGTGTTTCTGGCAATATAGTTGAAACTGCACGCTGAATGATGTTAAAACCCAGGAATCGCGTTTTTGCGCTCTGAAAGTGTCGAAAACAGCTTTTCTGATGCACTTCTGGAAAATGAGTGCTGTGTGTTGTTCAAAGCTGGGAACAGAGTTTTTGGGCTTGGAGAGGGTGAAAATTGTGTTTCTGACAGTCTACTGAAATCTGAATGCTGAGTGTTGTTCAAAGCTGAGAACAGAGTTTTTGGGCTCTGAGTGACTCCAAAAACCTTTTCAGGCATTCTCCTTTAAATTGAATGCTGAGCGATGTTGAAAACGTGGGATTCGTGTTTTTGCGCTCTGAAAGTGTTGAAAACCGTGTTTCTGGCAATATAGTTGAAACTGCACGTTGAATGATGTTAAAACCCAGGAATCGCGTTTTTGCGCTCTGAAAGTGTCGAAAACAGGGTTTTTCGCAATATCATTGAAACTGCATGCTGAATGATGTTAAAACCCGGGAATCGCGTTTTTGCGTTGTGAAAGTGTCGAAAACGGCGTTTCTGATGCACTTCTGGAAAATGAATGCTGTGTGTTGTTCAAAGCTGGGAACAGAATTTTTGGGCTTGGAGAGTGTGAAAATTGTGTTTCTGGCAGTCTACTGAAATCTGAATGCTGAGTGTTGTTCAAAGCTGAGAACAGAGTTTTTGGGCTCTGAGTGACTCCAAAAACCTTTTCAGGCATTCTCCTTTAAATTGAATGCTGAGTGATGTTGAAAACGTGGGAATCGTGTTTTTGCGCTCTGAAAGTGTTGAAAACCGTGTTTCTGACAATATAGTTGAAACTGCACGCTGAATGATGTTAAAACCCAGGAATTGCGTTTTTGCGCTCTGAAAGTGTCGAAAACAGGATTTCTCGCAATATCATTGAAACTGCACGCTGAATGATGTTAAAACCCGGGAATCGCGTTTTTGCGTTGTGAAAGTGTCGAAAACGGCGTTTCTGATGCACTTCTTTAAAATGAATGCTGTGTGTTGTTCAAAGCTGGGAACAGAGTTTTTGGCTTGGAGAGTGTGAAAATTGTGTTTCTGGCAGTCTACTGAAATCTGAATGCTGAGTGTTGTTCAAAGCTGAGAACAGAGTTTTTGGGCTCTGAGTGACTCCAAAAACCTTTCCAGGCATTCTCCTTTAAATTGAATGCTGAGCGATGTTGAAAACGTGGGAATCGTGTTTTTGCGCTCTGAAAGTGTTGAAAACCGTGTTTCTGGCAATATAGTTGAAACTGCACGTTGAATGATGTTAAAACCCAGGAATCGCGTTTTTGCGCTCTGAAAGTGTCGAAAACAGCGTTTCTGGCAATATCGTTGAAACTGCACGCTGAATGATGTTAAAACTCGG
This sequence comes from Megalops cyprinoides, assembly GCF_013368585.1. Classification (NCBI taxonomy): domain Eukaryota; kingdom Metazoa; phylum Chordata; class Actinopteri; order Elopiformes; family Megalopidae; genus Megalops; species Megalops cyprinoides. The sequence goes on along the minus strand of NW_023494763.1, from coordinate 6,426 downwards.
GAATCGCGTTTTTGCATAGTGAAAGTGTCGAAAACAGCTTTTCTGATGCACTTCTGGAAAATGAGTGCTGTGTGTTGTTCAAAGCTGGGAACAGAGTTTTTGGGCTTGGAGAGGGTGAAAATTGTGTTTCTGACAGTCTACTGAAATCTGAATGCTGAGTGTTGTTCAAAGCTGAGAACAGAGTTTTGGTCTCTGAGTGACTCCAAAAACCTTTTCAGGAATTCTCCTTTAAATTGAATGCTGAGCGATGTTGAAAACGTGGGAATCGTGTTTTTGTGCTCTGAAAGTGTTGAAAACCGTGTTTCTGGCAATATAGTTGAAACTGCACGTTGAATGATGTTAAAACCCAGGAATCGCGTTTTTGCGCTCTGAAAGTGTCGAAAACAGGGTTTCTCGCAATATCATTGAAACTGCACGCTGAATGATGTTAAAACCCGGGAATCGCGTTTTTGCGTTGTGAAAGTGTCGAAAACGGCGTTTCTGATGCACTTTTTTAAAATGAATGCTGTGTGTTGTTCAAAGCTGGGAACAGTGTTTTTGGGCTTGGAGAGTGTGAAAATTGTGTTTCTGGCAGTCTACTGAAATCTGAATGCTGAGTGTTGTTCAAAGCTGAGAACAGAATTTTTGGGCTCTGAGTGACTCCAAAAACCTTTCCAGGCATTCTCCTTTAAATTGAATGCTGAGCGATGTTGAAAACGTGGGAATCGTGTTTTTGCGCTCTGAAAGTGTTGAAAACCGTGTTTCTGGCAATATAGTTGAAACTGCACGTTGAATGATGTTAAAACCCAGGAATCGCGTTTTTGCGCTCTGAAAGTGTCGAAAACAGGGTTTCTCGCAATATCATTGAAACTGCACGCTGAATGATGTTAAAACCCGGGAATCGCGTTTTTGCGTTGTGAAAGTGTCGAAAACGGCGTTTCTGATGCACTTCTGGAAAATGAATGCTGTGTGTTGTTCAAAGCTGGGAACAGAATTTTTGGGCTTGGAGAGTGTGAAAATTGTGTTTCTGGCAGTCTACTGAAATCTGAATGCTGAGTGTTGTTCAAAGCTGAGAACAGAGTTTTTGGGCTCTGAGTGACTCCAAAAACCTTTCCAGGCATTCTCCTTTAAATTGAATGCTGAGCGATGTTGAAAACGTGGGAATCGTGTTTTTGCGCTCTGAAAGTGTTGAAAACCGTGTTTCTGGCAATATAGTTGAAACTGCACGTTGAATGATGTTAAACCCAGGAATCGCGTTTTTGCGCTCTGAAAGTGTCGAAAACAGGGTTTTTCGCAATATCATTGAAACTGCATGCTGAATGATGTTAAAACCCGGGAATCGCGTTTTTGCGCTCTGAAAGTGTCGAAAACTGCGTTTCTGATGCACTTCTGGAAAATGAATGCTGTGTGTTGTTCAAAGCTGGGAACAGAATTTTTGGGCTTGGAGAGTGTGAAAATTGTGTTTCTGATAGTCTACTGAAATCTGAATGCTGAGTATTGTTCAAAGCTGAGAACAGAGTTTTTGGGCTCTGAGTGACTCCAAAAACCTTTCCAGGCATTCTCCTTTAAATTGAATGCTGAGCGATGTTGAAAACGTGGGAATCGTGTTTTTGCGCTCTGAAAGTGTTGAAAACCGTGTTTCTGGCAATATAGTTGAAACTGCACGTTGAATGATGTTAAAACCCGGGAATCGCGTTTTTGCGTTGTGAAAGTGTCAAACAGCGTTTCTGATGCACTTCTGGAAAATGAATGCTGTGTGTTGTTCAAAGCTGGGAACAGAGTTTTCGGGCTTGGAGAGTGTGAAAATTGTGTTTCTGATAGTCTACTGAAATCTGAATGCTGAGTGTTGTTCAAAGCTGAGAACAGAGTTTTTGGGCTCTGAGTGACTCCAAAAACCTTTCCAGGCATTTTCCTTTAAATTGAATCAATGAGCGATGTTGAAAACGTGGGAATCGTGTTTTTGCGCTCTGAAAGTGTTGAAAACCGTGTTTCTGGCAATATAGTTGAAACTGCACGTTGAATGATGTTAAAACCCGGGAATCGCGTTTTTGCGCTCTGAAAGTGTCGAAAACAGCGTTTCTCGGCAATATCGTTGAAACTGCACGCTGAATGATGTTAAAACTCGGGAATCGCGTTTTTGCGTTGTGAAAGTGCTCGAAAACGGCGTTTCTGATGCACTTCTGGAAAATGAATGCTGTTTGTTGTTCAAAGCTGGGAACAGAGTTTTTGGGCTTGGAGAGGGTGAAAATTGTGTTTCTGACAGTCTACTGAAATCTGAATGCTGAGTGTTGTTCAAAGCTGAGAACAGAGTTTTTGGGCTCTGAGTGACTCCAAAAACCTTTTCAGGCATTCTCCTTTAAATTGAATGCTGAGCGATGTTGAAAACGTGGGAATCGTGTTTTTGCGCTCTGAAAGTGTTGAAAACCGTGTTTCTGGCAATATAGTTGAAAATGCACATTGAATGATGTTAAAACCCAGGAATCGCGTTTTTGCGCTCTGAAAGTGTCGAAAACAGCGTTTCTGATGCACTTCTGGGAAAATGAGTGCTGTGTGTTGTTCAAAGCTGGGAACAGAGTTTTTGGGCTTGGAGAGTGTGAAAATTGTGTTTCTGACAGTCTACTGAAATCTGAATGCTGAGTGTTGTTCAAGCTGAGAACAGAGTTTTTGGGCTCTGAGTGACTCCAAAAACCTTTCCAGGCATTCTCCTTTAAATTGAATGCTGAGCGATGTTGAAAACGTGGGAATCGTGTTTTTGCGCTCTGAATGTGTTGAAAAACCGTGTTTCTGGCAATATAGTTGAAACTGCACGTTGAATGATGTTAAAACCAGGAATCGCGTTTTTGCGCTCTGAAAGTGTCGAAAACAGGGTTTCTCGCAATATCATTGAAACTGCACGCTGAATGATGTCTAGGAACTGGAAAATGAGTGCTGTGTGTTGTTCAAAGCTGGGAACAGAGTTTTTGGGCTTGGAGAGTGTGAAAATTGTGTTTCTGACAGTCTACTGAAATCTGAATGCTGAGTGTTGTTCAAAGCTGAGAACAGAGTTTTTGGGCTCTGAGTGACTCCAAAAACCTTTCAGGCATTCTCCTTTAAATTGAATGCTGAGCGATGTTGAAAACGTGGGAATCGTGTTTTTGCGCTCTGAAAGTGTTGAAAACCGTGTTTCTGGCAATATAGTTGAAACTGCACGTTGAATGATGTTAAAACCCAGGAATCGCGTTTTTGCGCTCTGAAAGTGTCGAAAACAGCGTTTCTGATGCACTTCTGGAAAATGAGTGCTGTGTGTTGTTCAAAGCTGGGAACAGAGTTTTTGGGCTTGGAGAGTGTGAAAATTGTGTTTCTGACAGTCTACTGAAATCTGAATGCTGAGTGTTGTTCAAAGCTGAGAACAGAGTTTTTGGGCTCTGAGTGACTCCAAAAACCTTTTCCAGGCATTCTCCTTTAAATTGAATGCTGAGCGATGTTGAAAACGTGGGAATCGTGTTTTTGCGCTCTGAAAGTGTTGAAAACCGTGTTTCTGGCAATATAGTTGAAACTGCACGTTGAATGATGTTAAAACCCAGGAATCGCGTTTTTGCGCTCTGAAAGTGTCGAAAACAGGGTTTCTCGCAATATCATTGAAACTGCACGCTGAATGATGTTAAAACCCGGGGAATCGCGTTTTTGCGTTGTGAAAGTGTAGAAAACGGCGTTTTCTGATGCACTTCTGGAAATGAGTGCTGTGTGTTGTTCAAAGCTGGGAACAGAGTTTTTTGGGCTTGGAGAGTGTGAAAATTGTGTTTCTGACAGTCTACTGAAATCTGAATGCTGAGTGTTGTTCAAAGCTGAGAACAGAGTTTTTGGGCTCTGAGTGACTCCAAAAACCTTTCCAGGCATTCTCCTTTAAATTGAATGCTGAGCGATGTTGAAAACGTGGGAATCGTGTTTTTGCGCTCTGAAAGTGTTGAAAACCGTGTTTCTGGCAATATAGTTGAAACTGCACGTTGAATGATGTTAAAACCCAGGAATCGCGTTTTTGCGCTCTGAAAGTGTCGAAAACAGGGTTTCTCGCAATATCATTGAAACTGCACGCTGAATGATGTTAAAACCCGGAATCGCGTTTTTGCGTTGTGAAAGTGTCGAAAACGCGTTTCTGATGCACTTCTGGAAAATGAATGCTGTGTGTTGTTCAAAGCTGGGAACAGAGTTTTTGGGCTTGGAGAGTGTGAAAATTGTGTTTCTGGCAGTCTACTGAAATCTGAATGCTGAGTGTTGTTCAAAGCTGAGAACAGAGTTTTTGGGCTCTGAGTGACTCCAAAAACCTTTCAGGCATTCTCCTTTAAATTGAATGCTGAGCGATGTTGAAAACGTGGGAATCGTGTTTTTGCGCTCTGAAAGTGTTGAAAACCGTGTTTCTGGCAATATAGTTGAAACTGCACGTTGAATGATGTTAAAACCCAGGAATCGCGTTTTTGCGCTCTGAAAGTGTCGAAAACAGGGTTTCTCGCAATATCATTGAAACTGCACGCTGAATGATGTTAAAACCCGGGAATCGCGTTTTTGCGTTGTGAAAGTGTCGAAAACGGTTTTCTGATGCACTTCTGGAAAATGAATGCTGTGTGTTGTTCAAAGCTGGGAACAGAGTTTTTGGGCTTGGAGAGTGTGAAAATTGTGTTTCTGACAGTCTACTGAAATCTGAATGCTGAGTGTTGTTCAAAGCTGAGAACAGAGTTTTTGGGCTCTGAGTGACTCCAAAAACCTTTCAGGCATTCTCCTTTAAATTGAATGCTGAGCGATGTTGAAAACGTGGGAATCGTGTTTTTGCGCTCTGAAAGTGTTGAAAACCGTGTTTCTGGCAATATAGTTGAAACTGCACGTTGAATGATGTTAAAACCCAGGAATCGCGTTTTTGCGCTCTGAAAGTGTCGAAAACAGGGTTTCTCGCAATATCATTGAAACTGCACGCTGAATGATGTTAAAACCCGGGAATCGCGTTTTTGCGTTGTGAAAGTGTCGAAAACGGCGTTTCTGATGCACTTCTGGAAAATGAATGCTGTGTGTTGTTCAAAGCTGGGAACAGAGTTTTTGGGCTTGGAGAGTGTGAAAATTGTGTTTCTGAGTCTACTGAAATCTGAATGCTGAGTGTTGTTCAAAGCTGAGAACAGAGTTTTTGGGCTCTGAGTGACTCCAAAAACCTTTCCAGGCATTCTCCTTTAAATTGAATGCTGAGCGATGTTGAAAACGTGGGAATCGTGTTTTTGCGCTCTGAAAGTGTTGAAAACCGTGTTTCTGGCAATATAGTTGAAACTGCACGTTGAATGATGTTAAAACCCAGGAATCGCGTTTTTGCGCTCTGAAAGTGTCGAAAACAGGGTTTCTCGCAATATCATTGAAACTGCACGCTGAATGATGTTAAAACCCGGGAATCGCGTTTTTGCGTTGTGAAAGTGTCGGTCAACGGCGGTATTCCTGATGCACTTTCTGGAAAATGATATGCTGTGTGTTGTCTCAAAGCGTGGAACAGAGTTTTTGGGCTTGGAGAGTGTTGAAAATTGTGTTCTGGACAGTCTACGAAATCTGAAATGCTGAGTGTTGTTCAAAGCTGAGAACAGAAGTTTTTTGGGCTCTGAGTGACTCCAAAACCTTTCCAGGCATTCTACTTAAATTGAATGCTGAGCGATGTTTGATAAACGTCGGGGAATCGTGTTTTTGCGCCTCTGCAAGTGTTGAAAACCGTTCTGGTTTCTGGCACACTATAGTTGAAACTGCACGCTGAATGATGTTTAAAACCCAGGAATCGCGTTTTTGCGCTCGAAAGTGTCGAAAACAGCTTTTTCTGATGCACTTCTGGAAAATGAGTGCTGTGTGTTGTTCAAAAGCTGGGAACAGAGTTTTTGGGGCTTGGAGAGGGTGAAAATGTGTTTTCTGGCATCAGTCTATGCTGAACTCTGAATGCTGAGGTATTGTTCAAAGCTGAGAACAGAGTTTTTGGGCTCTGAGTGACTCCAAAAACCTTTTCAGGCATTCTCCTTTAAATTGAATGCTGAGCGATGTTGAAAACGTGGGAATCGTGTTTTTGCGCTCTGAAAGTGTTGAAAACCGTGTTTCTGGCAATATAGTTGAAACTGCACGTTGAATGATGTTAAAACCCAGGAATCGCGTTTTTGCGCTCTGAAAGTGTCGAAAACAGCGTTTCTGATGCACTTCTGGAAAATGAATGCTGTGTGTTTTCAAAGCTGGGAACAGAGTTTTTGGGCTTGGAGAGTGTGAAAATTGTGTTTCTGAGTCTACTGAAATCTGAATGCTGAGTGTTGTTCAAAGCTGAGAACAGAGTTTTTGGGCTCTGAGTGACTCCAAAAACCTTTCCAGGCATTCTCCTTTAAATTGAATGCTGAGCGATGTTGAAAACGTGGGAATCGTGTTTTTGCGCTCTGAAAGTGTTGAAAACCGTGTTTCTGGCAATATAGT
>NW_023494762.1:0-65721 GCF_013368585.1 Megalops cyprinoides | reverse complement strand
ACGCTGAATGATGTTAAAACCCGGGAATCGCGTTTTTGCGCTCTGAAAGTGTCGAAAACAGGGTTTCTCGCAATATCATTGAAACTGCACGCTGAATGATGTTAAAACCCGGGAATCGCGTTTTTGCCTTGTGAAAGTGTAGAAAACGGCGTTTCTGATGCACTTCTGGAAAATGAATGCTGTGTGTTGTTCAAAGCTGGGAACAGAGTTTTTGGGCTTGGAGAGTGTGAAAATTGTGTTTCTGACAGTCTACTGAAATCTGAATGCTGAGTGTTGTTCAAAGCTGAGAACAGAGTTTTTGGGCTCTGAGTGACTCCAAAAACCTTTTCAGGCATTCTCCTTTAAATTGAATGCTGAGCGATGTTGAAAACGTGGGAATCGTGTTTTTGCGCTCTGAAAGTGTTGAAAACCGTGTTTCTGGCAATATAGTTGAAAATGCACGTTGAATGATGTTAAAACCCAGGAATCGCGTTTTTGCGCTCTGAAAGTGTCGAAAACAGGGTTTCTCGCAATATCATTGAAACTGCACGCTGAATGATGTTAAAACCCGGGAATCGCTTTTTTGCGTTTTGAAAGTGTCGAAAACGGCGTTTCTGATGCACTTCTTTAAAATGAATGCTGTGTGTTGTTCAAAGCTGGGAACAGAGTTTTTGGGCTTGGAGAGTGTGAAAATTGTGTTTCTGGCAGTCTACTGAAATCTGAATGCTGAGTGTTGTTCAAAGCTGAGAACAGAGTTTTTGGACTCTGAGTGACTCCAAAAACCTTTTCAGGCATTCTCCTTTAAATTGAATGCTGAGCGATGTTGAAAACGTGGGAATCGTGTTTTTGCGCTCTGAAAGTGTTGAAAACCGTGTTTCTGGCAATATAGTTGAAACTGCACGTTGAATGATGTTAAAACCCAGGAATCGCGTTTTTGCGCTCTGAAAGTGTCGAAAACAGCGTTTCTGATGCACTTCTTGAAAATGAATGCTGTGTGTTGTTCAAAGCTGGGAACAGAGTTTTTGGGCTTGGAGAGTGTGAAAATTGTGTTTCTGACAGTCTACTGAAATCTGAATGCTGAGTATTGTTCAAAGCTGAGAACAGAGTTTTTGGGCTCTGAGTGACTCCAAAAACCTTTTCAGGCATTCTCCTTTAAATTGAATGCTGAGCGATGTTGAAAACGTGGGAATCGTGTTTTTGCGCTCTGAAAGTGTTGAAAACCGTGTTTCTGGCAATATAGTTGAAACTGCACGTTGATTGATGTTAAAACCCAGGAATCGCGTTTTTGCGCTCTGAAAGTGTCGAAAACAGGGTTTCTCGCAATATCATTGAAACTGCATGCTGAATGATGTTAAAACCCGGGAATCGCGTTTTTGCGTTGTGAAAGTGTAGAAAACGGCGTTTCTGATGCACTTCTGGAAAATGAATGCTGTGTGTTGTTCAAAGCTGGGAACAGAGTTTTTGGGCTTGGAGAGTGTGAAAATTGTGTTTCTGGCAGTCTACTGAAATCTGAAAGCTGAGTGTTGTTCAAAGCTGAGAACAGAGTTTTTGGGCTCTGAGTGACTCCAAAAACCTTTTCAGGCATTCTCCTTTAAATTGAATGCTGAGCGATGTTGAAAACGTGGGAATCGTGTTTTTGCGCTCTGAAAGTGTTGAAAACCGTGTTTCTGGCAATATAGTTGAAACTGCACGTTGAATGATGTTAAAACCCAGGAATCGCGTTTTTGCGCTCTGGAAGTGTCGAAAACAGCTTTTCTGATGCACTTCTGGAAAATGAGTGCAGTGTGTTGTTCAAAGCTGGGAACAGAGTTTTTGGGCTTGGAGAGTGTGAAAATTGTGTTTCTGACAGTCTACTGAAATCTGAATGCTGAGTATTGTTCAAAGCTGAGAACAGAGTTTTTGGGCTCTGAGTGACTCCAAAAACCTTTCCAGGCATTCTCCTTTAAATTGAATGCTGAGCGATATTGAAAACGTGGGAATCGTGTTTTTGCGCTCTGAAAGTGTTGAAAACCGTGTTTCTGGCAATATAGTTGAAACTGCACGCTGAATGATGTTAAAACCCGGGAATCGAGTTTTTGCGTTGTGAAAGTGTCGAAAACAGCTTTTCTGATGCACTTCTGGAAAATGAGTGCTGTGTGTTGTTCAAAGCTGGGAACAGAGTTTTTGGGCTTGGAGAGTGTGAAAATTGTGTCTCTGACAGTCTACTGAAATCTGAATGCTGAGTGTTTTTCAAAGCTGAGAACAGAGTTTTTGGGCTCTGAGTGACTCCAAAAACCTTTTCAGGCATTCTCCTTTAAATTGCATGCTGAGCGATGTTGAAAATGTGGGAATCGTGTTTTTGCGCTCTGAAAGTGTTGAAAACCGTGTTTCTGGCAATATAGTTGAAACTGCACGCTGAATGATGTTAAAACCCAGGAATCGCGTTTTTGCGCTCTGAAAGTGTCGAAAACAGCTTTTTTGATGCACTTCTGGAAAATGAGTGCTGTGTGTTGTTCAAAGCTGGGAACAGAGTTTTTGGGCTTGGAGAGGGTGAAAATTGTGTTTCTGACAGTCTACTGAAATCTGAATGCTGAGTATTGTTCAAAGCTGAGAACAGAGTTTTTGGGCTCTGAGTGACTCCAAAAACCTTTCCAGGCATTCTCCTTTAAATTGAATGCTGAGCGATGTTGAAAACGTGGGAATCGTGTTTCTGCGCTCTGAAAGTGTTGAAAACCGTGTTTCTGGCAATATAGATGAAACTGCACGTTGAATGATGTTAAAACCCAGGAATCGCGTTTTTGCGCTCTGAAAGTGTCGAAAACAGCGTTTCTGATGCACTTCTGGAAAATGAGTGCTGTGTGTTGTTCAAAGCTGGGAACAGAGTTTTTGGGCTCTGAGTGACTCCAAAAACCTTTTCAGGCATTCTCCTTTAAATTGAATGCTGAGCGATGTTTAAAACGTGGGAATCGTGTTTTTGCGCTCTGAAAGTGTTGAAAACCGTGTTTCTGGCAATATAGTTGAAACTGCACGTTGATTGATGTTAAAACCCAGGAATCGCGTTTTTGCGCTCTGAAAGTGTCGAAAACAGGGTTTCTCGCAATATCATTGAAACTGCATGCTGAATGATGTTAAAACCCGGGAATCGCGTTTTTGCGTTGTGAAAGTGTAGAAAACGGCGTTTCTGATGCACTTCTGGAAAATGAATGCTGTGTGTTGTTCAAAGCTGGGAACAGAGTTTTTGGGCTTGGAGAGTGTGAAAATTGTGTTTCTGGCAGTCTACTGAAATCTGAAAGCTGAGTGTTGTTCAAAGCTGAGAACAGAGTTTTTGGGCTCTGAGTGACTCCAAAAACCTTTTCAGGCATTCTCCTTTAAATTGAATGCTGAGCGATGTTGAAAACGTGGGAATCGTGTTTTTGCGCTCTGAAAGTGTTGAAAACCGTGTTTCTGGCAATATAGTTGAAACTGCACGTTGAATGATGTTAAAACCCAGGAATCGCGTTTTTGCGCTCTGGAAGTGTCGAAAACAGCTTTTCTGATGCACTTCTGGAAAATGAGTGCAGTGTGTTGTTCAAAGCTGGGAACAGAGTTTTTGGGCTTGGAGAGTGTGAAAATTGTGTTTCTGACAGTCTACTGAAATCTGAATGCTGAGTATTGTTCAAAGCTGAGAACAGAGTTTTTGGGCTCTGAGTGACTCCAAAAACCTTTCCAGGCATTCTCCTTTAAATTGAATGCTGAGCGATATTGAAAACGTGGGAATCGTGTTTTTGCGCTCTGAAAGTGTTGAAAACCGTGTTTCTGGCAATATAGTTGAAACTGCACGCTGAATGATGTTAAAACCCAGGAATCGCGTTTTTGCGCTCTGAAAGTGTCGAAAACAGCTTTTTTGATGCACTTCTGGAAAATGAGTGCTGTGTGTTGTTCAAAGCTGGGAACAGAGTTTTTGGGCTTGGAGAGGGTGAAAATTGTGTTTCTGACAGTCTACTGAAATCTGAATGCTGAGTATTGTTCAAAGCTGAGAACAGAGTTTTTGGGCTCTGAGTGACTCCAAAAACCTTTCCAGGCATTCTCCTTTAAATTGAATGCTGAGCGATGTTGAAAACGTGGGAATCGTGTTTCTGCGCTCTGAAAGTGTTGAAAACCGTGTTTCTGGCAATATAGATGAAACTGCACGTTGAATGATGTTAAAACCCAGGAATCGCGTTTTTGCGCTCTGAAAGTGTCGAAAACAGGGTTTCTCGCAATATCATTGAAACTGCACGCTGAATGATGTTAAAACCCGGGAATCGCGTTTTTGCGTTGTGAAAGTGTAGAAAACGGCGTTTTTGATGCACTTCTGGAAAATGAATGCTGTGTGTTGTTCAAAGCTGGGAACAGAGTTTTTGGGCTTGGAGAGTGTGAAAATTGTGTTTCTGACAGTCTACTGAAATCTGAATGCTGAGTGTTGTTCAAAGCTGAGAACAGAGTTTTTGGGCTCTGAGTGACTCCAAAAACCTTTTCAGGCATTCTCCTTTAAATTGAATGCTGAGCGATGTTGAAAACGTGGGAATCGTGTTTTTGCGCTCTGAAAGTGTTGAAAACCGTGTTTCTGGCAATATAGTTGAAACTGCACGCTGAATGATGTTAAAACCCAGGAATCGCGTTTTTGCGCTCTGAAAGTGTCGAAAACAGCTTTTTTGATGCACTTCTGGAAAATGAGTGCTGTGTGTTGTTCAAAGCTGGGAACAGAGTTTTTGGGCTCTGAGTGACTCCAAAAACCTTTTCAGGCATTCTCCTTTAAATTGAATGCTGAGCGATGTTGAAAACGTGGGAATCGTGTTTTTGCGCTCTGAAAGTGTTGAAAACCGTGTTTCTGGCAATATAGTTGAAACTGCACGCTGAATGATGTTAAAACCCGGGAATCGCGTTTTTGCGCTCTGAAAGTGTCGAAAACAGCTTTTTTGATGCACTTCTGGAAAATGAGTGCTGTGTGTTGTTCAAAGCTGGGAACAGTTTTTGGGATTGGAGAGGGTGAAAATTGTGTTTCTGACAGTCTACTGAAATCTGAATGCTGAGTATTGTTCAAAGCTGAGAACAGAGTTTTTGGGCTCTGAGTGACTCCAAAAACCTTTCCAGGCATTCTCCTTTAAATTGCATGCTGAGCGATGTTGAAAACGTGGGAATCGTGTTTTTGCGCTCTGAAAGTGTTGAAAACCGTGTTTCTGGCAATATAGTTGAAACTGCACGCTGAATGATGTTAAAACCCAGGAATCGCGTTTTTGCGCTCTGAAAGTGTCGAAAACAGGGTTTCTCGCAATATCATTGAAACTGCACGCTGAATGATGTTAAAACCCGGGAATCGCGTTTTTGCCTTGTGAAAGTGTAGAAAACGGCGTTTCTGATGCACTTCTGGAAAATGAATGCTGTGTGTTGTTCAAAGCTGGGAACAGAGTTTTTGGGCTTGGAGAGTGTGAAAATTGTGTTTCTGACAGTCTACTGAAATCTGAATGCTGAGTGTTGTTCAAAGCTGAGAACAGAGTTTTTGGGCTCTGAGTGACTCCAAAAACCTTTTCAGGCATTCTCCTTTAAATTGAATGCTGAGCGATGTTGAAAACGTGGGAATCGTGTTTTTGCGCTCTGAAAGTGTTGAAAACCGTGTTTCTGGCAATATAGTTGAAAATGCACGTTGAATGATGTTAAAACCCAGGAATCGCGTTTTTGCGCTCTGAAAGTGTCGAAAACAGGGTTTCTCGCAATATCATTGAAACTGCACGCTGAATGATGTTAAAACCCGGGAATCGCTTTTTTGCGTTGTGAAAGTGTCGAAAACGGCGTTTCTGATGCACTTCTTTAAAATGAATGCTGTGTGTTGTTCAAAGCTGGGAACAGAGTTTTTGGGCTTGGAGAGTGTGAAAATTGTGTTTCTGGCAGTCTACTGAAATCTGAATGCTGAGTGTTGTTCAAAGCTGAGAACAGAGTTTTTGGGCTCTGAGTGACTCCAAAAACCTTTTCAGGCATTCTCCTTTGAATTGAATGCTGAGCGATGTTGAAAACGTGGGAATCGTGTTTTTGCGCTCTGAAAGTGTTGAAAACCGTGTTTCTGGCAATATAGTTGAAACTGCACGCTGAATGATGTTAAAACCCAGGAATCGCGTTTTTGCGCTCTGAAAGTGTCGAAAACAGCTTTTTTGATGCACTTCTGGAAAATGAGTGCTGTGTGTTGTTCAAAGCTGGGAACAGAGTTTTTGGGCTTGGAGAGTGTGAAAATTGTGTTTCTGACAGTCTACTGAAATCTGAATGCTGAGTATTGTTCAAAGCTGAGAACAGAGTTTTTGGGCTCTGAGTGACTCCAAAAACCTTTCCAGGCATTCTCCTTTAAATTGAATGCTGAGCGATGTTGAAAACGTGGGAATCGTGTTTCTGCGCTCTGAAAGTGTTGAAAACCGTGTTTCTGGCAATATAGATGAAACTGCACGTTGAATGATGTTAAAACCCAGGAATCGCGTTTTTGCGCTCTGAAAGTGTCGAAAACAGGGTTTCTCGCAATATCATTGAAACTGCACGCTGAATGATGTTAAAACCCGGGAATCGCGTTTTTGCGTTGTGAAAGTGTAGAAAACGGCGTTTTTGATGCACTTCTGGAAAATGAATGCTGTGTGTTGTTCAAAGCTGGGAACAGAGTTTTTGGGCTTGGAGAGTGTGAAAATTGTGTTTCTGACAGTCTACTGAAATCTGAATGCTGAGTGTTGTTCAAAGCTGAGAACAGAGTTTTTGGGCTCTGAGTGACTCCAAAAACCTTTTCAGGCATTCTCCTTTAAATTGAATGCTGAGCGATGTTGAAAACGTGGGAATCGTGTTTTTGCGCTCTGAAAGTGTTGAAAACCGTGTTTCTGGCAATATAGTTGAAACTGCACGCTGAATGATGTTAAAACCCAGGAATCGCGTTTTTGCGCTCTGAAAGTGTCGAAAACAGGGTTTCTCGCAATATCATTGAAACTGCACGCTGAATGATGTTAAAACCCGGGAATCGCTTTTTTGCGTCGTGAAAGTGTCGAAAACGGCGTTTCTGATGCACTTCTTTAAAATGAATGCTGTGTGTTGTTCAAAGCTGGGAACAGAGTTTTTGGGCTTGGAGAGTGTGAAAATTGTGTTTCTGGCAGTCTACTGAAATCTGAATGCTGAGTGTTGTTCAAAGCTGAGAACAGAGTTTTTGGACTCTGAGTGACTCCAAAAACCTTTTCAGGCATTCTCCTTTAAATTGAATGCTGAGCGATGTTGAAAACGTGGGAATCGTGTTTTTGCGCTCTGAAAGTGTTGAAAACCGTGTTTCTGGCAATATAGTTGAAACTGCACGCTGAATGATGTTAAAACCCAGGAATCGCGTTTTTGCGCTCTGAAAGTGTCGAAAACAGCTTTTTTGATGCACTTCTGGAAAATGAGTGCTGTGTGTTGTTCAAAGCTGGGAACAGAGTTTTTGGGCTTGGAGAGTGTGAAAATTGTGTTTCTGACAGTCTACTGAAATCTGAATGCTGAGTATTGTTCAAAGCTGAGAACAGAGTTTTTGGGCTCTGAGTGACTCCAAAAACCTTTCCAGGCATTCTCCTTTAAATTGAATGCTGAGCGATGTTGAAAACGTGGGAATCGTGTTTCTGCGCTCTGAAAGTGTTGAAAACCGTGTTTCTGGCAATATAGATGAAACTGCACGTTGAATGATGTTAAAACCCAGGAATCGCGTTTTTGCGCTCTGAAAGTGTCGAAAACAGGGTTTCTCGCAATATCATTGAAACTGCACGCTGAATGATGTTAAAACCCGGGAATCGCGTTTTTGCGTTGTGAAAGTGTAGAAAACGGCGTTTTTGATGCACTTCTGGAAAATGAATGCTGTGTGTTGTTCAAAGCTGGGAACAGAGTTTTTGGGCTTGGAGAGTGTGAAAATTGTGTTTCTGACAGTCTACTGAAATCTGAATGCTGAGTGTTGTTCAAAGCTGAGAACAGAGTTTTTGGGCTCTGAGTGACTCCAAAAACGTTTTCAGGCATTCTCCTTTAAATTGAATGCTGAGCGATGTTGAAAACGTGGGAATCGTGTTTTTGCGCTCTGAAAGTGTTGAAAACCATGTTTCTGGCAATATAGTTGAAACTGCACGCTGAATGATGTTAAAACCCAGGAATCGCGTTTTTGCGCTCTGAAAGTGTCGAAAACAGCTTTTTTGATGCACTTCTGGAAAATGAGTGCTGTGTGTTGTTCAAAGCTGGGAACAGAGTTTTTGGGCTCTGAGTGACTCCAAAAACCTTTTCAGGCATTCTCCTTTAAATTGAATGCTGAGCGATGTTGAAAACGTGGGAATCGTGTTTTTGCGCTCTGAAAGTGTTGAAAACCGTGTTTCTGGCAATATAGTTGAAACTGCACGCTGAATGATGTTAAAACCCGGGAATCGCGTTTTTGCGCTCTGAAAGTGTCGAAAACAGCTTTTTTGATGCACTTCTGGAAAATGAGTGCTGTGTGTTGTTCAAAGCTGGGAACAGTTTTTGGGATTGGAGAGGGTGAAAATTGTGTTTCTGACAGTCTACTGAAATCTGAATGCTGAGTATTGTTCAAAGCTGAGAACAGAGTTTTTGGGCTCTGAGTGACTCCAAAAACCTTTCCAGGCATTCTCCTTTAAATTGCATGCTGAGCGATGTTGAAAACGTGGGAATCGTGTTTTTTGCGCTCTGAAAGTGTTGAAAACCGTGTTTCTGGCAATATAGTTGAAACTGCACGTTGAATGATGTTAAAACCCAGGAATCGCGTTTTTGCGCTCTGGAAGTGTCGAAAACAGCTTTTCTGATGCACTTCTGGAAAATGAGTGCAGTGTGTTGTTTAAAGCTGGGAACAGAGTTTTTGGGCTTGGAGAGTGTGAAAATTGTGTTTCTGGCAGTCTACTGAAATCTGAATGCTGAGTGTTGTTCAAAGCTGAGAACAGAGTTTTTGGGCTCTGAGTGACTCCAAAAACCTTTTCAGGCATTCTCCTTTAAATTGAATGCTGAGCGATGTTGAAAACGTGGGAATCGTGTTTTTGCGCTCTGAAAGTGTTGAAAACCGTGTTTCTGGCAATATAGTTGAAACTGCACGCTGAATGATGTTAAAACCCAGGAATCGCGTTTTTGCGCTCTGAAAGTGTCGAAAACAGCTTTTTTGATGCACTTCTGGAAAATGAGTGCTGTGTGTTGTTCAAAGCTGGGAACAGAGTTTTTGGGCTTGGAGAGGGTGAAAATTGTGTTTCTGGCAGTCTACTGAAATCTGAATGCTGAGTGTTGTTCAAAGCTGAGAACAGAGTTTTTGGGCTCTGAGTGACTCCAAAAACCTTTTCAGGCATTCTTCTTTAAATTGAATGCTGAGCGATGTTGAAAACGTGGGAATCGTGTTTTTGCGCTCTGAAAGTGTTGAAAACCGTGTTTCTGGCAATATAGTTGAAACTGCACGTTGAATGATGTTAAAACCCAGGAATCGCGTTTTTGCGCTCTGAAAGTGTCGAAAACAGCTTTTCTGATGCACTTCTGGAAAATGAGTGCAGTGTGTTGTTCAAAGCTGGGAACAGAGTTTTTGGGCTTGGAGAGTGTGAAAATTGTGTTTCTGACAGTCTACTGAAATCTGAATGCTGAGTATTGTTCAAAGCTGAGAACAGAGTTTTTGGGCTCTGAGTGACTCCAAAAACCTTTCCAGGCATTCTCCTTTAAATTGAATGCTGAGCGATGTTGAAAACGTGGGAATCGTGTTTCTGCGCTCTGAAAGTGTTGAAAACCGTGTTTCTGGCAATATAGATGAAACTGCACGTTGAATGATGTTAAAACCCAGGAATCGCGTTTTTGCGCTCTGAAAGTGTCGAAAACAGGGTTTCTCGCAATATCATTGAAACTGCATGCTGAATGATGTTAAAACCCAGGAATCGTGTTTTTGCGCACTGAAAGTGTCGAAAACAGCGTTTCTGATGCACTTCTGGAAAATGAATGCTGTGTGTTGTTCAAAGCTGGGAACAGAGTTTTTGGGCTTGGAGAGTGTGAAAATTGTGTTTCTGGCAGTCTACTGAAATCTGAATGCTGAGTGTTGTTCAAAGCTGAGAACAGAGTTTTTGGGCTCTGAGTGACTCCAAAAACCTTTTCAGGCATTCTCCTTTAAATTGAATGCTGAGCGATGTTGAAAACGTGGGAATCGTGTTTTTGCGCTCTGAAAGTGTTGAAAACCGTGTTTCTGGCAATATAGTTGAAACTGCACGCTGAATGATGTTAAAACCCAGGAATCGCGTTTTTGCGCTCTGAAAGTGTCGAAAACAGCTTTTTTGATGCACTTCTGGAAAATGAGTGCTGTGTGTTGTTCAAAGCTGGGAACAGAGTTTTTGGGCTTGGTGTTAGCGCCGGTGGTCGGGACACAAACGCGGACCGCAGGGTGTTCCGGTTGCAGGCGAGAATAGAAAGGGACAGGCAGTTCGTAAATCCAGGGACAGGCAGGGTTCGAAGCACAGAGAAGCAATCCGGGGGCAAATCCAAAATCGGGAGTCAGGGAGAACAGGGTCAGGAATCAGGCAGGTGAGAGGCAGCGATCAGAACCAAAACGGCAGGCAGGAATCGAGGTCAGGAAACAGGCAGGATCGGAAATGTAACAAATAACTCTCAAGTAAATGAAGCGCGGGGACGAGACAGGTGAAACACACTGAAACGAACTAGCAACAAGACAGAGACACGCAGGGAAGATATAGGGCTGGGGTAACGAGGAGATGGGAAGCAGGTGAGCAGGCAGGCAGGTGCAGGCAATCAGGTGGGCGGAGACAGGGCGGAGAGCGGGGCAGGGCTGGAACACAAGGAAAACAAAGGCACATGGACAAGGAAAACAAAAACACTGCGGCTTAAGGGGGCGGAGCCCTGACAGTACCCCCCCCCCTACGGACGCCACCGGGCGTCACAGCGGGTTCGCCAGGGTGCCGGCGGTGGAAGTCCCGGATCAGAGCCGGATCCAGGATGTCCCTGGCGGGAACCCAGCTCCTCTCCTCGGGACCGTAACCCTCCCAGTCCACCAGGTATTGCAGACCGCGCCCCCGACGCCGAACTTTCAGCAGGCGGCGCACGGTGTGAGCTACCGCTCCGTCGATCAGGCGGGGCGGCGGAGGAGCCCGGGGAGCTGGGCAGAGACGGCTGCGGACGACGGGCTTGATCTTGGAGACGTGAAAGGTGGGGTGGACACGGCGAAGAGAGAGCGGGAGCTTCAGCCGGACCGCCGTGGGGCTGATCACTTTCACGATGGGAAAGGGGCCGATGAAGCGGGGAGCCAGCTTGCGGGAGTCCACCTTGAGGGGAAGGTCCCGGGTGGAGAGCCACACTCGCTGACCCTGGCGATAGCGGGGTGCCTTGGAGCGGTGGCGGTCAGCAAACCGCTTCGCCCGAGCCAAGGAGCGGAGCAGTGCGGTGCGCGCGCGTCTCCAGGTGCGGTGGCAGCGCCGCACAAATGCCGTTGCCGAGGGGACACCCACCTCCTCCTCCTGGGCCGGGAATAGGGGAGGTTGGTAGCCCACACAGCACTGGAAGGGCGATAGCCCCGTGGAAGCAGAGGGAAGGGAGTTAACAGCGTATTCGACCCAGGGGAGGTGCTGGCTCCACGCCGACGGCTCCCGGGATGTCAGGCATCGTAGCACCGTCTCCAGCTGCTGGTTGGCCCGCTCGGTCTGGCCGTTGGACTGGGGGTGAAAACCAGAGGACAGACTAACGGTGGCCCCCAGTAACCTGCAAAACGCCCTCCAAAAGTTAGATGTGAATTGGGGTCCTCGGTCGGACACCACGTCGGAGGGTAGACCGTGCAGCCGGAATACCTGGCTGATGAGTAGCTGTGCGGTCTCCCTGGCGGAGGGCAGTTTGGGTAAGGGGATGAAGTGCACGGCTTTGGAAAACCGGTCCACAATGGTGAGGATGGCGGTGTTACCGTCGGATGGGGGCAGGCCGGTAACGAAGTCCAGGGCGATGTGAGACCAGGGCCGTCTGGGAACAGGCAGGGGTTGCAGCAGACCGGCGGGAGGTCGGGTGGAGGTCTTGCTCTGGGCGCAGACCGAGCAGGCGGCGGTGAAGCTCCGGATATCCTCCGTCATGCTGGGCCACCAAAACCGCTGGCCAATGAACGCCGCCGTGCGCCGGGCTCCAGGGTGGCCAGCGAGCCTGGATGAATGCCCCCACTGCAGGACCTGAGAACGGACAGACTGGGGAACAAAGAGGCGGTTAGGGGGACAAGAGCTAGGACCCGGTTCGTTCTGGATGGCGGTGCGGACGGCGGTCTCGACGTCCCAAAGTGCCGCGGCGACAACGCATCTTGCTGGCAGGACGGTGCTGGGCTCCTGTGAGTCTTCGGCCGGGGCGTGCTGGCGTGAGAGGGCATCAGGCTTACCGTTCTTAGAGCCCGGACGGTAGGACAGGGTAAAATCAAAGCGGGAAAAGAACAGGGACCAGCGAGCTTGTCGGGGATTCAAACGTTTGGCCGATCTGACGTACTCAAGGTTCTTGTGGTCGGTCCATACCAGGAACGGAACACTCGCCCCCTCCAGCCAGTGCCTCCACTCCTCGAGCGCCAGTTTGATGGCCAGTAGCTCCTGATCGCCGATGTCGTAGTTGCGTTCGGTGGGAGTGAGGCGGTGGGAGAAATAGGCGCAGGGGTGGAGCTTGTTATCGGCAGGCAAACGCTGGGACAGGACAGCCCCCACTCCCACATCCGAAGCGTCTACCTCCACCACGTACTGGCGAGCAGGGTCGGGTTGGGTCAGGACAGGCGCTGAGGTGAACCGAGCTTTCAAGTCGCGGAACGCCTCCTCGGCAATCGGAGACCAGGTGAACGCTCGGTTAATGGATGTAAGGGCGGTGAGGGGAGCCGCTACCGTACCGTAATTCCGGATGAAGCGGCGGTAGAAATTAGCGAACCCAAGGAATCGCTGCAGTTCTCTGCGGGAGGTGGGGCGAGGCCACTCCTCGACAGCGCGAACCTTCTGCCGGTCCATACGGATACTTCCTGCCGTGATAACGAAGCCCAGGAAGGAAGTGGTGCTCTGATGAAAAGCGCACTTCTCCGCTTTTACGTAGAGGTGGTTTTCGAGCAGACGCTGGAGGACGCGGCGGACATGTTGTACGTGCTCAGGCAGGGAGCGGGAGTAAATTAGGATGTCATCCAAGTAGACGAACACAAACCGGTTCAGCATGTCTCGGAGGACGTCGTTGACCAGGGACTGGAACACGGCTGGTGAATTCGTCAAACCAAACGGCATGACCAAGTATTCATAGTGGCCAGACGGGGTGTTGAATGCCGTCTTCCACTCGTCCCCCTCTCGAATCCTGACCAGGTGGTAGGCGTTGCGGAGGTCGAGTCTTGTGAAGATGGTGGCGCCCTGTAGCGACTCAAAGGCGGATGACAGAAGCGGCAGGGGGTAGCGGTTCTTTACCGTGATGGCGTTGAGGCCCCGATAATCAATGCAGGGACGGAGGGAGCCGTCCTTCTTCCCCACGAAGAAGAATCCGGCTCCTGCAGGCGAGGAAGAAGGGCGAATGAGGCCAGCCGCAAGGGACTCTTGGATGTATTTATTCATGGCCTCCGTCTCTGGTGGAGACAAAGAAAACAGGCGCCCCCTGGGGGGGGACGAGCCGGGCAGCAGGTCGATAGCACAATCATACGGGCGATGAGGAGGCAACGAGGTGGCGCGGGACTTACTAAAGACCAGCTTCAGGTCCATGTACTCTGGCGGCAGTGCCGACAGGTCCGGGAAATCCTCGGGCGCTGACGCAACCGGCGATACAGGGGCCACGGCGTTCCGAAGACAGTGGGAGTGGCAAAAAGGGCTCCAGCCCAGGATCCGGTTGCCCTCCCAATCGATGTGGGGGTTGTGACGGGCTAGCCAGGGGTGACCCAGGACCACGGCGGCTTGCGGGGAACTGATGACGTTAAGCACGATCTCCTCGCGGTGATTGCCCGAGACGAGGAAGTTCACCGGGGGAGTGGCGTGAGTTACGCGGACCAGAGGGGCCCCGGTGATCGCGTGGGCCTCCAACGGCGAGTGCAGTGGGATGCGGGGCAGGTGTAGCCGGGCTGCCAGGTCGGCGTCAATAAAACTGCCATCGGCCCCCGAGTCGATCAAGACGGAGACAGCGTGGCTCTGACCTCCGACAAGCAGGGTGGCTGAAAGCAAAGGACGGGTCTGAGGGACATGGCGTAAAGGGGTGACGCTCACTTGGAATCCCCTCGCTACGGGTGAGCGTTGGCCCTTAGCCGGGCAGGTTGCCACGAAATGGCCAGGCTGCCCGCAGTACAGGCAGGACTGGGTGCTGATCCTCCGCTGACGCTCCGCGGGGGACAGGCGGGCGCGGTTGGCCTGCATCGGCTCTGGAGCATCCGGAAATGGCGGTGCAGGGCCCTTGGCCGCCATCACGAGGGGCTGATGATGGACAGGGCTGGGCAGGCTGCTAGTCGCTCTCTCCCGGCGTCGCTGCGACAGGCGCTGATCTACACGGATGGCCAGGTCCACCAAAGTCTCGAAGCTGGGAGGCAGCTCCCGAGTGGCCAGCTCGTCTTTGATGGGCTCCGCAAGACCATGGAGGAAGGTGTCGAACTGTGCCTCCGCGTTCCACCCGCTGGTGGCGGCCAGGGTGCGAAAGTCAATGGCGTAATCGGACACTGACCGGCCCCCCTGGCGGATCAGCAGCATCTCCCTCGCTGCCTCGCGGCCCTGCCGGGAGCGGTCGAACACCCTCCTCATCTCTTCAGCAAAGGCTGCGTAGGACTGACAGAAGGGAGCGCCGGCGTCCCAGACTGCAGTACCCCACTCCCTAGCGCGGCCTGTCAGCAGGGTGATGATGTAGGCGATCCTCGCCCGGTCTGTGGGGAACGTGGAGGGTTGCAGTTCGAACCCCAGGGAACACTGAGAGAGAAATGAGCGGCAGGTACCAGGATCCCCCGCATATGACTCGGGGGGTGGCAGCCAGGGCTCCCGACAGGGAGACGTGGGCGGAACCGGCGAAGAGGCAGCAGCGGGCGGAAAAGGGTGATCTTCCTGACTCAGCTGCAACTGCTGCAACTGAGCAGTGACCCCGATGAGGCTGGCGGCGAAGCCGTTGAGGGACCGGCTAATGGAGTCCAACTGGCTCTGGTGCCCCCCCAACAGAGCGCCTTGAAGCTCCAGGGCTGTCCTCAGCTGTGGGAGGTCCGCTGTGTCCATGCTGGCTAGTTCGTTCTGTTAGCGCCGGTGGTCGGGACACAAACGCGGACCGCAGGGTGTTCCGGTTGCAGGCGAGAATAGAAAGGGACAGGCAGTTCGTAAATCCAGGGACAGGCAGGGTTCGAAGCACAGAGAAGCAATCCGGGGGCAAATCCAAAATCGGGAGTCAGGGAGAACAGGGTCAGGAATCAGGCAGGTGAGAGGCAGCGATCAGAACCAAAACGGCAGGCAGGAATCGAGGTCAGGAAACAGGCAGGATCGGAAATGTAACAAATAACTCTCAAGTAAATGAAGCGCGGGGACGAGACAGGTGAAACACACTGAAACGAACTAGCAACAAGACAGAGACACGCAGGGAAGATATAGGGCTGGGGTAACGAGGAGATGGGAAGCAGGTGAGCAGGCAGGCAGGTGCAGGCAATCAGGTGGGCGGAGACAGGGCGGAGAGCGGGGCAGGGCTGGAACACAAGGAAAACAAAGGCACATGGACAAGGAAAACAAAAACACTGCGGCTTAAGGGGGCGGAGCCCTGACACTTGGAGAGTGTGAAAATTGTGTTTCTGACAGTCTACTGAAATCTGAATGCTGAGTATTGTTCAAAGCTGAGAACAGAGTTTTTGGGCTCTGAGTGACTCCAAAAACCTTTCCAGGCATTCTCCTTTAAATTGAATGCTGAGCGATGTTGAAAACGTGGGAATCGTGTTTCTGCGCTCTGAAAGTGTTGAATACCGTGTTTCTGGCAATATAGTTGAAACTGCACGTTGAATGATGTTAAAACCCAGGAATCGCGTTTTTGCGCTCTGAAAGTGTCGAAAACAGCTTTTTTGATGCACTTCTGGAAAATGAGTGCTGTGTGTTGTTCAAAGCTGGGAACAGAGTTTTTGGGCTTGGAGAGGGTGAAAATTGTGTTTCTGACAGTCTACTGAAATCTGAATGCTGAGTATTGTTCAAAGCTGAGAACAGAGTTTTTGGGCTCTGAGTGACTCCAAAAACCTTTCCAGGCATTCTCCTTTAAATTGAATGCTGAGCGATGTTGAAAACGTGGGAATCGTGTTTCTGCGCTCTGAAAGTGTTGAAAACCGTGTTTCTGGCAATATAGATGAAACTGCACGTTGAATGATGTTAAAACCCAGGAATCGCGTTTTTGCGCTCTGAAAGTGTCGAAAACAGGGTTTCTCGCAATATCATTGAAACTGCACGCTGAATGATGTTAAAACCCGGGAATCGCGTTTTTGCGTTGTGAAAGTGTAGAAAACGGCGTTTCTGATGCACTTCTGGAAAATGAATGCTGTGTGTTGTTCAAAGCTGGGAACAGAGTTTTTGGGCTTGGAGAGTGTGAAAATTGTGTTTCTGACAGTCTACTGAAATCTGAATGCTGAGTGTTGTTCAAAGCTGAGAACAGAGTTTTTGGGCTCTGAGTGACTCCAAAAACCTTTTCAGGCATTCTCCTTTAAATTGCATGCTGAGCGATGTTGAAAATGTGGGAATCGTGTTTTTGCGCTCTGAAAGTGTTGAAAACCGTGTTTCTGGCAATATAGTTGAAACTGCACGCTGAATGATGTTAAAACCCAGGAATCGCGTTTTTGCGCTCTGAAAGTGTCGAAAACAGCTTTTTTGATGCACTTCTGGAAAATGAGTGCTGTGTGTTGTTCAAAGCTGGGAACAGAGTTTTTGGGCTTGGAGAGTGTGAAAATTGTGTTTCTGACAGTCTACTGAAATCTGAATGCTGAGTATTGTTCAAAGCTGAGAACAGAGTTTTTGGGCTCTGAGTGACTCCAAAAACCTTTCCAGGCATTCTCCTTTAAATTGAATGCTGAGCGATGTTGAAAACGTGGGAATCGTGTTTCTGCGCTCTGAAAGTGTTGAAAACCGTGTTTCTGGCAATATAGATGAAACTGCACGTTGAATGATGTTAAAACCCATTGTTGGATTTTGTTCTAATTTTAAAAGTAAACGAACCGGACCAAAAGCGCGCTTGGAGAAAAAGCTTTATTCGGCGATGGAATCCGGCAGCATCTCTGCCTGCGAAGCTTTAACTCAGAGAACTGTTACCGTGATCGGCCTTTTATACCATGAAACAAATGGCAACAAACAATAGGTTTTACACTGTTGCAGCATCAACCTATGTTCCCAATGCAAAGCGGGATCCTTTGATGCTGACCGCGTCTTTGTGTGGTGATGGTTGCCAATTGCCCACTCCCGGTTGTATGCTAGACATGATGTCTGCTGCCTGCCTTAATCAATTGCTCTTGGCTCCAACTGTAGCGTGGCACCAAGGTGTGGAGCTTCCTTTGTAACTATGATAATAAGGCCATCAGGTTAACAGTTCTCTGATTCTGAACCATGTCTGGTCAGAAGTTAGAAGCACTATAATCTTACATTCCCCCCTTTGATCATAAAAAAAAATATGATCACAAAAATAAAGAAATAGTGGTAAGAAAATACAGGAGCGGAAGGAGGGAAAAGAAAAAGAAACCGCAACATGTACACAGTCTAATACTGAGCACAGGCACCTCTGCTTACAGTATAAAATAAAATAAAATAAAATATCATTTTATGATGGTACACGGATACATTGAAAGATGTACAGAGAAATGACATTGCACCTTGGTTTATATTAGGTATGCTATTGGAGTCCTGCTGCGGTGAACGACTTGTGCTGTGTCTTTCTTAGCTTTATCACAGATTTGTGCAAACATGAATTTCACCCCTTTAATTAACAAGGCTAGTATAGTTAATCCCAGTAGAGCCAGAAGAATGTATTCAACAACAGTTTTCCCTAAGTCTCCCAAATAATTGGACAACCAATCAAGAAAACTGAATCTCGTAGGTGATATTTCATGTGTTACCCGTGATACATTGTAGATGTTAGAGATCACATTCTTCATGTCATCTCGATTATCTGGAATGTACGAACAACATTCTATTCCAATAATTTTACAGGCCCCACCCTGAGCAGAGAGAATGTAGTCTAATGCTGCTCTGTTCTGCAGAGCCATAACTCTAACAGCAGTCAGTTCCTCAGAAATTTTGCTTAGACCTAACGCAGTGTTATTGGCTAGAAGCTCTACTTCCCTGGAGAGGTCACCAATTTGATCTAAAGCTGACATAACCCCATAGGTAGGAATAAGTGCACTGAGCGCTCTCCTCCAAACAGACTGATGGTGGGTTCCAAAAATGTCAGTCGCTCTTTCATATCTGACTCGGTCTGGTAAAGTAGATGCGATTCTCATGGCCGGAACTAGATGTCCCAAAGCACAGATACCGGACCATGCGTTAGGTAACTGAGGATAAGCATTGTTTCCACAAACCCAATAGACTCCCACAGCAGTGTGATATAATTCAAGATGATCATGATAGCTCATGACCTTGTTACAGTCCGGAGTCTCTCCAACAGGAACAGAACCATTGTGTTTGATGCACCACGGATATGGTCCAAGAGATAGAACAATGTTAATAGGTTGATGGTCATTTGTAGGTTTAGGTCTGATGAGCTCATTACTAGTGGTGGGTCCTGATTTTGGTTCTTTCCTGTTAACCTTGGGGGTGATAGGTACAGACATCATTGGAACACCACGTGCAACAGAATGTGGTATTAGTCCACAGACATAACAGCCGGTTTTGTTGGCATGTTTAGCTGTCATATGTACCAATTGCATGTAAATGTTATTGTTGTCCACAGCATTGACTCCTTTGCATCTCAAAACAATGATTATTAGAAATGACATCGTTAGCATGGTGGATGATCGCATTCCACACATGCTGCTGGATTGTGCTGGTGAATGAGGTCTCCTGACGCAGTCTGTGATATTGTGGGCTTGGTTGATGCAGATGTGTCCCGTGTCCCGTGGTTTTTCAGCGGATGTCAGCCAGGTGTCAGGTACAGTCCAGCGCAGGTGTCCGATGACAGCCAGGGCACCCTTCTCTCTCAGCTGTTTGGAACCCTGCTCTTCACTGGAACACCTGCAATGACACACACGAGAGAAGGCGGGAACGCATCTTGCCAAAGTACATAAACATTTTTAAAAAATGGATCGTTATTCCTAAAAATGCCTAAACTGTCCCTAATGTAGTTTCGGCGGGACGCTACAGTATTTATCAGTGGTGGTATGATGACCTCTTCATCCTCAGACGACAAGCTAGAGCCTAGACAACTCTAGTCCCGCCATGTCTGGACTCTGATAAATACTACCGCCATTCTATCCCTCATCTCTAGGCGGATTTCCTAACTTGCAATGGCTGACATGGTGCCACTTATCTTTTCCCTGCACCTTAACTGCTGCATTAGTTACTAAAAGAACCTGGTACGGACCCTCCTACTAGGGTTCTAATGCTACATTCTGAGGTTTGTGTGTGAGTTTTTCGCAGTACCGGATCAGGCTGTCAGAAATTAAATGCACGTTGGCCTTGCGCAGATCCATTGTTCCGGGTTGGGGCATGGGCCGGCCTGTGATGACGGATGATGATGTGATAACTCAAAAGCTTTAGTCCAGTTTCCAAGGGATTCCTTCCTGGTGGAGCTTGGACAGATGTTCTGTGATGACAATTCATTCTCTGTGTTCGACCTGAAGCTTGTGGTCTGTAAGGACAATGTAATTTCTTGTATTTATCATGCGACACATTGTGAAATGTGTTCCTTGGTCTGAGTCTGTGCATTCTGGCAGGCCCCATCGAGGAATGATGTCCTTCACCAGTGTTTTGGCTGTGTGGGCTGCCGTTCCATGTTTAGTTGGGAATGCTTCCACCCATCTGGAGAATTTATCTACAAGTACATCCTGAAACCTCCCACTCTTAGGCAGGGTTATGTAGTCCAACTGAAGGTGCCGGAATGGACCCGGTGGGGCTGGTGTTTCCCCAGCAGGGGTCTTAATTCTGGTTCCAGGATTGTTGTATTTCAGAGCGTTAGTTTGTAAGGCTCTGAGTTTGGCGTCCTGTGTTCTTTCAATCCTCGCTGACCATTCCACAACCTGATTGAAAGCTGTTCCAACACCATCCCAGTCATCATAACGGACTTTAAGGGCTTTGGACAACTCTGGCTTTAGTCCATTCACAAATGAAGTTTTTAAAGGCATGCCAGTATCCTTGCCTATATCGTCACTGTTGTTCAGACCAGCATGTTCCAGCCAAATCTGCTTAAAGCGTTCCTCATATTCTGCAACACTCTCTCCTGCTTTCTGTGTGCATGAAGTGATTTTGGCCCAATTGACTTCTGCAGGTTTAAGTTCATATAAAAAGGTTCGTACAGCCTCCCATCCTGCATCAACATTGTCTTGAGACTCCCCTTCCCTTGTCTCTACACTTTCAGTCAGCTTCTTTTGATCGCTGTCCCTTAAGTTTACATTGAGGATCATAGCAGCATCCAGTGGGTGTAGAGTGTAAATTTTTCGTAAGCGTTCAAGAACTTGCCAAGCCTTGCGCGGCTGTTTATATGCGTCTGGTAATTCCTTGGACCATTTATCAATTTGTTCTGGTGTGGCTGGTTGGTAAGTCTTACATGGGAGGTATCTTTTGACCTTCTTTGTCACAATACGAGTCCGTCTCTGGCCATCCTCCTCAAACTCCTCTTCACTTTGAACTTCCACTTCAGTTCTACGGTGTTTGATTACGACAGGAGCAAGCCTAGCCTTTGTGCTTGTTGTGGAGGTAGATTTGACCTGTGCACTGCTGTCCTTTGTCACAGGTGCAGCAGCAGGTGTGTCATTGAACAATTCCTCACCGTCTGAGCTGCTACCATGGTCATGTGGCAATTCCTCCAGCAAATGACGGTGTTGTTGTTCCTCAATGGCTCTCAGCTCTTTGAATGGGTAGAGCAGTTCTGGTCTCCTTTGCTTAGCGCCTCCTTCATGTGTATTGGAAGAGGCTGCTGCTTTATCACAGTCTTTTGATTGTAGCTGTTTGGAGATTAGATCTAGCCATTTTTGATTTTCAGCTAATAGTCTCTCTTTTTCCTTTTTCTCTTCCTGTAATTGAGAGGCTAATGCTTTAACTTTTGCATTTTCCGCAGTGATTTCACGTTTCAGTCTATCAATCTCACACTTTTCCAGATGTTGTCGAATTTGTTTGCACAAAATAACAGACCATCCGTCTCGTCTGCTGCTTGCGAACATGCGCTGTGTCTTTCCCCAGGCCTTTTTGATGTCCGGCAAGGTCCAGAGTCTGTCCTCGGAGGGTTTAATGTTGTATTTCCGTTGGATGTCGTCATTGCATTTCCTTAATCCAAGCCGTTTTTCCAAGTATGAATTTAGGCTGTCCATCATCTGATCGATGGTTGTGCTTGGAGGAGCTGTTCCGTGACGTTCTGTCGTAGGTTTCAATGGCCCAGCCCCATGAACACGGATCTGCGCAGCCGACGGCAACTCAGCAGCCATGACAACAGATTCCCTCAGATACAAAGCAGACAGAGCAGGTGTTAGTGGAGCTGTTTAGACTGTTTATTCTAAGTGTGAATACCCACAGCTATCTTTACTTGAATGCAAATGTTGTGCACTCTACAGAACAGAGTTAGCTAAAGGAAACTGGAATTATTATACTTTTGTCTTAACGAGGAAAAGACTACAGACAATTTTTATCTTCAAATGCGCAGCCTAGTCAAAAATGTAGGCTATTTTTCAAAATACAGAGTACGCCCACAACCAGGAATACTTTGAGATAAGTGGATATGAATATACTTTAAAAATACAAAATCATTCAGTGATATAGACTATTTTCTTTGTCTACTCTTGATTTCCTCTTAATAATATACTGCGTTTATCTTAACACTTTAGTTAAAGAAAAGAAATCACGTGTTTTTTTTTTTTCTGCTTAGCTGCACAAAACAGAAAATTAAACTTTGGCTCGCCAGTTAGAAAAATTGACTCTTTCCGGATCTTAGTCGGAAGGCTTATCACTTTACCGTTTAAAATGCTAATTCTTTCCGAACCTCGGTCGGAAGGCTATGCTTACAGTTTTTTTACGGTATTAAGGAAACAAGATGTCATTCCAAACCAAATTTGGAAGGTTAAAGTGCTTACAATTTCAGCGACTTAAAAACAAATACAAATTCTTTAAGCATATAGCTTTTAAGAAAAGTATTCTTAAGTATGCTTTTACTGTTATAAATTTATATATATAAATTTATACTGTTATAATTTTTCTAACGTTACTTAGAACATTTACGTATTACTTACAGTCGGAAAAACAACGCTCGCGTAACAACTTATAATACTAGTATGATGCACTAATTCTTAACTTTCTCACAATCAAGAAAAGTACAAATTTTAGTTCTCTTACTTAAAATTTTAATTATTCAACCCGTGCAGCGAAGAATAATTATACTTAATAATAATATATAATAATTAACCAACAGCCTTCCTAACCATAGGAAGGTGTCCAGCAACCCAGTTGCTTATACTAGTCTCTCCATCAACCTCCGATTAGTCTGATAACCGGCACGATGTGAGATGACTATATTACTAGTACACACTCCGTCAACCTCTGATCTAATCGAAAAATATAAGCGTGTCAGTAGCCTGTCACAACTAAATATTTTAAGGACTAGATAGCACGACGTGAGCTGACTATATATTTACTCATAGTCTCTCCATCAACCTCCGATTTCACGTCTGAAAACCGGCACGATGTGAGATGACTACGTTTGTATAGTACACACTCCGTCAACCTCTGATCTAATCGGAAAATATAACTAAACATTTACCGGCTAGATAGCACGACGTGAGCTGACTATCCGAAGCTCAATTAACAACTTACAATACCAGTATAATGCACTACTTCCTAACTCTCTCACAATCAAGAAAAGTACCAGTTTTTAATTCTCTCACACTTAAAAACTGAATTCTCCAACTCTCTCACAGCGAAGAATAATTATATAGTACTGAATTCTGTTCCAGAGCTTACACCAAAAACCTTTCCTAATCATAGGAAGGCGCCCAGCAACCCGCAGTTGCTTACACGAGTCTCTCCATCAACCTCCGATTATGTCTGATAACCGGCACGATGTGAGATGACCACGTTACTATAGTACAAACTCCGTCAACCTCTGATCTAATCGAAAAATATAACTAAATATTTACCGGTTAGATAGCACGACGTGAGCTGACTATACCAAAAACCTTTCCTAACCATAGGAAGGTGCCCAGCAACCCGCAGTTGCTTACACGAGTCTCTCCATCAACCTCCGATTATGTCTAATAACCGGCACGATGTGAGATGACCACGTTACTATAGTACAAACTCCGTCAACCTCTGATCTAATCGAAAAATATAACTAAATATTTACCGGCTAGATAGCACGACGTGAGCTGACTATACCAAAAACCTTTCCTAACCATAGGAAGGTGCCCAGCAACCCTCAGTTGCTTACACGAGTCTCTCCATCAACCTCCGATTATGTCTAATAACCGGCACGATGTGAGATGACCACGTTACTATAGTACAATCTCCGTCAACCTCTGATCTAATCGGAAAATATAACTAAATATTTACCGGCTAGATAGCACGACGTGAGCTGACTATCCGAAGCTCAATTAACAACTTACAATACCAGTATAATGCACTACTTCTTAACTCTCTCACAATCAAGAAAAGTACCAGTTTTTAATTCTCTCACACTTAAAAACTGAATTCTCCAACTCTCTCACAGCGAAGAATAATTATACAGTACTGAATTCTGTCCCAGAGCTTACATCAAAAACCTTTCCTAACCATAGGAAGGTGTCCAGCAACCCGCAGTTGCTTACACGAGTCTCTCCATCAACCTCCGGTTATGTCTGATAACCGGCACGATGTGAGATGACCGCGTTACTATAGTTCACACTCCGTCAACCTCTGATCTAATCGGAAAATATAACTAAATATTTACCGGCTAGATAGCACGACGTGAGCTGACTATAAACTTAGTTAGCAACCCCGTTGCTTACACTAGTCACTCCATCAACCTCCAATTAGAAGTCTGATAACCGGCACGATGTGAGATGACTACGTTACTATAGTTCACACTCCGTCAACCTCTGATCTAATCGGAAAATATAACTAAACATTTACCGGCTAGATAGCACGACGTGAGCTGACTATAAACTTAGGCTTTCCCTAGCCTAGACTTCGGTACCTCGGCCTATTTTTTTTTAGAGCTCTTATCAACAGTGTTAACCAAAACACTGTCAGTTACATATACGTATATTTACTGGTTTGTTTACTTATAAAATAGCTAGGTTCTTCAAGAGGAGTGGTACGTTTCTTACCGAGTTAAGGTCTTTGCGATGTTTGCGGACCCGCAGACTCTTGTCTTGCCGATCTTCGACTGGAAAGTTCAACCGGAAAAATCTCCACGATTCTTCTGCTGAATTGTTCCACTTCGTAGATGTGTCGGTGAGTTTCTCTCGTATCAGCTCCTCCTGGCTGGCTCGCCAATTGTTGGATTTTGTTCTAATTTTAAAAGTAAACGAACCGGACCAAAAGCGCGCTTGGAGAAAAAGCTTTATTCGGCGATGGAATCCGGCAGCATCTCTGCCTGCGAAGCTTTAACTCAGAGAACTGTTACCGTGATCGGCCTTTTATACCATGAAACAAATGGCAACAAACAATAGGTTTTACACTGTTGCAGCATCAACCTATGTTCCCAATGCAAAGCGGGATCCTTTGATGCTGACCGCGTCTTTGTGTGGTGATGGTTGCCAATTGCCCACTCCCGGTTGTATGCTAGACATGATGTCTGCTGCCTGCCTTAATCAATTGCTCTTGGCTCCAACTGTAGCGTGGCACCAAGGTGTGGAGCTTCCTTTGTAACTATGATAATAAGGCCATCAGGTTAACAGTTCTCTGATTCTGAACCATGTCTGGTCAGAAGTTAGAAGCACTATAATCTTACACCAGGAATCGCGTTTTTGCGCTCTGAAAGTGTCGAAAACAGGGTTTCGACACTTTCAGAGTTTTTCCCTTTCGTGTTTCTGGCAATATAGATGAAACTGCACGTTGAATGATGTTAAAACCCAGGAATCGCGTTTTTGCGCTCTGAAAGTGTCGAAAACAGGGTTTCTCGCAATATCATTGAAACTGCAC
The DNA here is from genome assembly GCF_013368585.1 of Megalops cyprinoides. Taxonomy (NCBI): domain Eukaryota; kingdom Metazoa; phylum Chordata; class Actinopteri; order Elopiformes; family Megalopidae; genus Megalops; species Megalops cyprinoides. The sequence goes on along the minus strand of NW_023494762.1, from coordinate 40,525 downwards.
GCTGAATGATGTTAAAACCCGGGAATCGCGTTTTTGCGTTGTGAAAGTGTAGAAAACGGCGTTTTTGATGCACTTCTGGAAAATGAATGCTGTGTGTTGTTCAAAGCTGGGAACAGAGTTTTTGGGCTTGGAGAGTGTGAAAATTGTGTTTCTGACAGTCTACTGAAATCTGAATGCTGAGTGTTGTTCAAAGCTGAGAACAGAGTTTTTGGGCTCTGAGTGACTCCAAAAACCTTTTCAGGCATTCTCCTTTAAATTGAATGCTGAGCGATGTTGAAAACGTGGGAATCGTGTTTTTGCGCTCTGAAAGTGTTGAAAACCGTGTTTCTGGCAATATAGTTGAAACTGCACGCTGAATGATGTTAAAACCCAGGAATCGCGTTTTTGCGCTCTGAAAGTGTCGAAAACAGGTTTTTTGATGCACTTCTGGAAAATGAGTGCTGTGTGTTGTTCAAAGCTGGGAACAGAGTTTTTGGGCTCTGAGTGACTCCAAAAACCTTTTCAGGCATTCTCCTTTAAATTGAATGCTGAGCGATGTTGAAAACGTGGGAATCGTGTTTTTTGCGCTCTGAAAGTGTTGAAAACCGTGTTTCTGGCAATATAGTTGAAACTGCACGCTGAATGATGTTAAAACCCAGGAATCGCGTTTTTGCGCTCTGAAAGTGTCGAAAACAGCTTTTTTGATGCACTTCTGGAAAATGAGTGCTGTGTGTTGTTCAAAGCTGGGAACAGAGTTTTTGGGCTTGGAGAGGGTGAAAATTGTGTTTCTGACAGTCTACTGAAATCTGAATGCTGAGTATTGTTCAAAGCTGAGAACAGAGTTTTTGGGCTCTGAGTGACTCCAAAAACCTTTCCAGGCATTCTCCTTTAAATTGAATGCTGAGCGATGTTGAAAACGTGGGAATCGTGTTTCTGCGCTCTGAAAGTGTTGAAAACCGTGTTTCTGGCAATATAGATGAAACTGCACGCTGAATGATCTTAAAACCCAGGAATCGCGTTTTTGCGCTCTGAAAGTGTCGAAAACAGGGTTTCTCGCAATATCATTGAAACTGCATGCTGAATGATGTTAAAACCCAGGAATCGCGTTTTTGCGCTCTGAAAGTGTCGAAAACAGCGTTTCTGATGCACTTCTGGAAAATGAATGCTGTGTGTTGTTCAAAGCTGGGAACAGAGTTTTTGGGCTTGGAGAGTGTGAAAATTGTGTTTCTGGCAGTCTACTGAAATCTGAATGCTGAGTGTTGTTCAAAGCTGAGAACAGAGTTTTTGGGCTCTGAGTGACTCCAAAAACCTTTTCAGGCATTCTCCTTTAAATTGAATGCTGAGCGATGTTGAAAACGTGGGAATCGTGTTTTTGCGCTCTGAAAGTGTTGAAAACCGTGTTTCTGGCAATATAGTTGAAACTGCACGCTGAATGATGTTAAAACCCAGGAATCGCGTTTTTGCGCTCTGAAAGTGTCGAAAACAGCTTTTTTGATGCACTTCTGGAAAATGAGTGCTGTGTGTTGTTCAAGCTGGGAACAGAGTTTTTGGGCTTGGAGAGGGTGAAAATTGTGTTTCTGACAGTCTACTGAAATCTGAATGCTGAGTATTGTTCAAAGCTGAGAACAGAGTTTTTGGGCTCTGAGTGACTCCAAAAACCTTTCCAGGCATTCTCCTTTAAATTGAATGCTGAGCGATGTTGAAAACGTGGGAATCGTGTTTTTGCGCTCTGAAAGTGTTGAAAACCGTGTTTCTGGCAATATAGTTGAAACTGCACGTTGAATGATGTTAAAACCCAGGAATAGCGTTTTTGCGCTCTGAAAGTGTCGAAAACAGGGTTTCTCGCAATATCATTGAAACTGCACGCTGAATGATTTTAAAACCCGGGAATCGCGTTTTTGCCTTGTGAAAGTGTAGAAAACGGCGTTTCTGATGCACTTCTGGAAAATGAATGCTGTGTGTTGTTCAAAGCTGGGAACAGAGTTTTTGGGCTTGGAGAGTGTGAAAATTGTGTTTCTGACAGTCTACTGAAATCTGAATGCTGAGTGTTGTTCAAAGCTGAGAACAGAGTTTTTGGGCTTGGAGAGTGTGAAAATTGTGTTTCTGGCAGTCTACTGAAATCTGAATGCTGAGTGTTGTTCAAAGCTGAGAACAGAGTTTTTGGGCTCTGAGTGACTCCAAAAACCTTTCCAGGCATTCTTCTTTAAATTGAATGCTGAGCGATGTTGAAAACGTGGGAATCGTGTTTTTGCGCTCTGAAAGTGTTGAAAACCGTGTTTCTGGCAATATAGTTGAAACTGCACGTTGAATGATGTTAAAACCCAGGAATCGCGTTTTTGCGCTCTGAAAGTGTCGAAAACAGCTTTTCTGATGCACTTCTGGAAAATGAGTGCAGTGTGTTGTTCAAAGCTGGGAACAGAGTTTTTGGGCTTGGAGAGTGTGAAAATTGTGTTTCTGACAGTCTACTGAAATCTGAATGCTGAGTATTGTTCAAAGCTGAGAACAGAGTTTTTGGGCTCTGAGTGACTCCAAAAACCTTTCCAGGCATTCTCCTTTAAATTGAATGCTGAGCGATGTTGAAAACGTGGGAATCGTGTTTTTGCGCTCTGAAAGTGTTGAAAACCGTGTTTCTGGCAATATAGATGAAACTGCACGCTGAATGATGTTAAAACCCAGGAATCGCGTTTTTGCGCTCTGAAAGTGTCGAAAACAGGGTTTCTCGCAATATCATTGAAACTGCATGCTGAATGATGTTAAAACCCAGGAATCGCGTTTTTGCGCTCTGAAAGTGTCGAAAACAGCGTTTCTGATGCACTTCTGGAAAATGAATGCTGTGTGTTGTTCAAAGCTGGGAACAGAGTTTTTGGGCTTGGAGAGTGTGAAAATTGTGTTTCTGGCAGTCTACTGAAATCTGAATGCTGAGTGTTGTTCAAAGCTGAGAACAGAGTTTTTGGGCTCTGAGTGACTCCAAAAACCTTTTCAGGCATTCTCCTTTAAATTGAATGCTGAGCGATGTTGAAAACGTGGGAATCGTGTTTTTGCGCTCTGAAAGTGTTGAAAACCGTGTTTCTGGCAATATAGTTGAAACTGCACGCTGAATGATGTTAAAACCCAGGAATCGCGTTTTTGCGCTCTGAAAGTGTCGAAAACAGCTTTTTTGATGCACTTCTGGAAAATGAGTGCTGTGTGTTGTTCAAAGCTGGGAACAGAGTTTTTGGGCTTGGAGAGGGTGAAAATTGTGTTTCTGACAGTCTACTGAAATCTGAATGCTGAGTATTGTTCAAAGCTGAGAACAGAGTTTTTGGGCTCTGAGTGACTCCAAAAACCTTTCCAGGCATTCTCCTTTAAATTGAATGCTGAGCGATGTTGAAAACGTGGGAATCGTGTTTCTGCGCTCTGAAAGTGTTGAAAACCGTGTTTCTGGCAATATCATTGAAACTGCACGTTGAATGATGTTAAAACCCAGGAATCGCGTTTTTGCGCTCTGAAAGTGTCGAAAACAGCGTTTCTGATGCACTTCTGGAAAATGAATGCTGTGTGTTGTTCAAAGCTGGGAACAGAGTTTTTGGGCTTGGAGAGTGTGAAAATTGTGTTTCTGACAGTCTACTGAAATCTGAATGCTGTGTGTTGTTCAAAGCTGAGAACAGAGTTTTTGGGCTCTGAGTGACTCCAAAAGCCTTTTCAGGCATTCTCCTTTAAATTGCATGCTGAGCGATGTTGAAAATGTGGGAATCGTGTTTTTGCGCTCTGAAAGTGTTGAAAACCGTGTTTCTGGCAATATAGTTGAAACTGCACGCTGAATGATGTTAAAACCCAGGAATCGCGTTTTTGCGCTCTGAAAGTGTCGAAAACAGCTTTTTTGATGCACTTCTGGAAAATGAGTGCTGTGTGTTGTTCAAAGCTGGGAACAGAGTTTTTTGGGCTTGGAGAGGGTGAAAATCGTGTTTCTGACAGTCTACTGAAATCTGAATGCTGAGTGTTGTTCAAAGCTGAGAACAGAGTTTTTGGGCTCTGAGTGACTCCAAAAACCTTTCCAGGCATTCTCCTTTAAATTGAATGCTGAGCGATGTTGAAAACGTGGGAATCGTGTTTCTGCGCTCTGAAAGTGTTGAAAACCGTGTTTCTGGCAATATAGATGAAACTGCACGTTGAATGATGTTAAAACCCAGGAATCGCGTTTTTGCGCTCTGAAAGTGTCGAAAACAGGGTTTCTCGCAATATCATTGAAACTGCACGCTGAATGATGTTAAAACCCGGGAATCGCGTTTTTGCGTTGTGAAAGTGTAGAAAACGGCGTTTTTGATGCACTTCTGGAAAATGAATGCTGTGTGTTGTTCAAAGCTGGGAACAGAGTTTTTGGGCTTGGAGAGTGTGAAAATTGTGTTTCTGACAGTCTACTGAAATCTGAATGCTGAGTGTTGTTCAAAGCTGAGAACAGAGTTTTTGGGCTCTGAGTGACTCCAAAAACCTTTCCAGGCATTCTCCTTTAAATTGAATGCTGAGCGATGTTGAAAACGTGGGAATCGTGTTTTTGCGCTCTGAAAGTGTTGAAAACCGTGTTTCTGGCAATATAGTTGAAACTGCACGTTGAATGATGTTAAAACCCAGGAATCGCGTTTTTGCGCTCTGAAAGTGTCGAAAACAGCTTTTTTGATGCACTTCTGGAAAATGAGTGCTGTGTGTTGTTCAAAGCTGGGAACAGAGTTTTTGGGCTCTGAGTGACTCCAAAAACCTTTTCAGGCATTCTCCTTTAAATTGAATGCTGAGCGATGTTGAAAACGTGGGAATCGTGTTTTTTTGCGCTCTGAAAGTGTTGAAAACCGTGTTTCTGGCAATATAGTTGAAACTGCACGCTGAATGATGTTAAAACCCAGGAATCGCGTTTTTGCGCTCTGAAAGTGTCGAAAACAGCTTTTCTGATGCACTTCTGGAAAATGAGTGCTGTGTGTTGTTCAAAGCTGGGAACAGAGTTTTTGGGCTTGGAGAGGGTGAAAATTGTGTTTCTGACAGTCTACTGAAATCTGAATGCTGAGTATTGTTCAAAGCTGAGAACAGAGTTTTTGGGCTCTGAGTGACTCCAAAAACCTTTCCAGGCATTCTCCTTTAAATTGAATGCTGAGCGATGTTGAAAACGTGGGAATCGTGTTTTTGCGCTCTGAAAGTGTTGAAAACCGTGTTTCTGGCAATATAGATGAAACTGCACGCTGAATGATCTTAAAACCCAGGAATCGCGTTTTTGCGCTCTGAAAGTGTCGAAAACAGGGTTTCTCGCAATATCATTGAAACTGCATGCTGAATGATGTTAAAACCCAGGAATCGCGTTTTTGCGCTCTGAAAGTGTCGAAAACAGCGTTTCTGATGCACTTCTGGAAAATGAATGCTGTGTGTTGTTCAAAGCTGGGAACAGAGTTTTTGGGCTTGGAGAGTGTGAAAATTGTGTTTCTGGCAGTCTACTGAAATCTGAATGCTGAGTGTTGTTCAAAGCTGAGAACAGAGTTTTTGGGCTCTGAGTGACTCCAAAAACCTTTTCAGGCATTCTCCTTTAAATTGAATGCTGAGCGATGTTGAAAACGTGGGAATCGTGTTTTTGCGCTCTGAAAGTGTTGAAAACCGTGTTTCTGGCAATATAGTTGAAACTGCACGCTGAATGATGTTAAAACCCAGGAATCGCGTTTTTGCGCTCTGAAAGTGTCGAAAACAGCTTTTTTGATGCACTTCTGGAAAATGAGTGCTGTGTGTTGTTCAAGCTGGGAACAGAGTTTTTGGGCTTGGAGAGGGTGAAAATTGTGTTTCTGACAGTCTACTGAAATCTGAATGCTGAGTATTGTTCAAAGCTGAGAACAGAGTTTTTGGGCTCTGAGTGACTCCAAAAACCTTTCCAGGCATTCTCCTTTAAATTGAATGCTGAGCGATGTTGAAAACGTGGGAATCGTGTTTTTGCGCTCTGAAAGTGTTGAAAACCGTGTTTCTGGCAATATAGTTGAAACTGCACGTTGAATGATGTTAAAACCCAGGAATCGCGTTTTTGCGCTCTGGAAGTGTCGAAAACTGCGTTTCTGATGCACTTCTGGAAAATGAATGCTGTGTGTTGTTCAAAGCTGGGAACAGAGTTTTTGGGCTTGGAGAGTGTGAAAATTGTGTTTCTGACAGTCTACTGAAATCTGAATGCTGAGTGTTGTTCAAAGCTGAGAACAGAGTTTTTGGGCTCTGAGAGACTCCAAAAACCTTTTCAGGCATTCTCCTTTAAATTGAATGCTGAGCGATGTTGAAAACGTGAGAATCGTGTTTTTGCGCTCTGAAAGTGTTGAAAACCGTGTTTCTGGCAATATAGTTGAAAATGCACGTTGAATGATGTTAAAACCCAGGAATAGCGTTTTTGCGCTCTGAAAGAGTCGAAAACAGGGTTTCTCGCAATATCATTGAAACTGCACGCTGAATGATTTTAAAACCCGGGAATCGCGTTTTTGCCTTGTGAAAGTGTAGAAAACGGCGTTTCTGATGCACTTCTGGAAAATGAATGCTGTGTGTTGTTCAAAGCTGGGAACAGAGTTTTTGGGCTTGGAGAGTGTGAAAATTGTGTTTCTGACAGTCTACTGAAATCTGAATGCTGAGTGTTGTTCAAAGCTGAGAACAGAGTTTTTGGGCTTGGAGAGTGTGAAAATTGTGTTTCTGGCAGTCTACTGAAATCTGAATGCTGAGTGTTGTTCAAAGCTGAGAACAGAGTTTTTGGGCTCTGAGTGACTCCAAAAACCTTTTCAGGCATTCTTCCTTAAATTGAATGCTGAGCGATGTTGAAAACGTGGGAATCGTGTTTTTGCGCTCTGAAAGTGTTGAAAACCGTGTTTCTGGCAATATAGTTGAAACTGCACGTTGAATGATGTTAAAACCCAGGAATCGCGTTTTTGCGCTCTGAAAGTGTCGAAAACAGCTTTTCTGATGCACTTCTGGAAAATGAGTGCAGTGTGTTGTTCAAAGCTGGGAACAGAGTTTTTGGGCTTGGAGAGTGTGAAAATTGTGTTTCTGACAGTCTACTGAAATCTGAATGCTGAGTATTGTTCAAAGCTGAGAACAGAGTTTTTGGGCTCTGAGTGACTCCAAAAACCTTTCCAGGCATTCTCCTTTAAATTGAATGCTGAGCGATGTTGAAAACGTGGGAATCGTGTTTCTGCGCTCTGAAAGTGTTGAAAACCGTGTTTCTGGCAATATAGATGAAACTGCACGCTGAATGATGTTAAAACCCAGGAATCGCGTTTTTGCGCTCTGAAAGTGTCGAAAACAGGGTTTCTCGCAATATCATTGAAACTGCATGCTGAATGATGTTAAAACCCAGGAATCGCGTTTTTGCGCTCTGAAAGTGTCGAAAACAACGTTTCTGATGCACTTCTGGAAAATGAATGCTGTGTGTTGTTCAAAGCTGGGAACAGAGTTTTTGGGCTTGGAGAGTGTGAAAATTGTGTTTCTGGCAGTCTACTGAAATCTGAATGCTGAGTGTTGTTCAAAGCTGAGAACAGAGTTTTTGGGCTCTGAGTGACTCCAAAAACCTTTCCAGGCATTCTCCTTTAAATTGAATGCTGAGCGATGTTGAAAACGTGGGAATCGTGTTTTTGCGCTCTGAAAGTGTTGAAAACCGTGTTTCTGGCAATATAGTTGAAACTGCACGCTGAATGATGTTAAAACCCAGGAATCGCGTTTTTGCGCTCTGAAAGTGTCGAAAACAGCTTTTTTGATGCACTTCTGGAAAATGAGTGCTGTGTGTTGTTCAAAGCTGGGAACAGAGTTTTTGGGCTTGGAGAGGGTGAAAATTGTGTTTCTGACAGTCTACTGAAATCTGAATGCTGAGTATTGTTCAAAGCTGAGAACAGAGTTTTTGGGCTCTGAGTGACTCCAAAAACCTTTCCAGGCATTCTCCTTTAAATTGAATGCTGAGCGATGTTGAAAACGTGGGAATCGTGTTTCTGCGCTCTGAAAGTTTTGAAAACCGTGTTTCTGGCAATATCATTGAAACTGCACGTTGAATGATGTTAAAACCCAGGAATCGCGTTTTTGCGCTCTGAAAGTGTCGAAAACAGCGTTTCTGATGCACTTCTGGAAAATGAATGCTGTGTGTTGTTCAAAGCTGGGAACAGAGTTTTTGGGCTTGGAGAGTGTGAAAATTGTGTTTCTGACAGTCTACTGAAATCTGAATGCTGTGTGTTGTTCAAAGCTGAGAACAGAGTTTTTGGGCTCTGAGTGACTCCAAAAGCCTTTTCAGGCATTCTCCTTTAAATTGCATGCTGAGCGATGTTGAAAATGTGGGAATCGTGTTTTTGCGCTCTGAAAGTGTTGAAAACCGTGTTTCTGGCAATATAGTTGAAACTGCACGCTGAATGATGTTAAAACCCAGGAATCGCGTTTTTGCGCTCTGAAAGTGTCGAAAACAGCTTTTTTGATGCACTTCTGGAAAATGAGTGCTGTGTGTTGTTCAAAGCTGGGAACAGAGTTTTTGGGCTTGGAGAGGGTGAAAATTGTGTTTCTGACAGTCTACTGAAATCTGAATGCTGAGTATTGTTCAAAGCTGAGAACAGAGTTTTTGGGCTCTGAGTGACTCCAAAAACCTTTCCAGGCATTCTCCTTTAAATTGAATGCTGAGCGATGTTGAAAACGTGGGAATCGTGTTTCTGCGCTCTGAAAGTGTTGAAAACCGTGTTTCTGGCAATATCATTGAAACTGCACGTTGAATGATGTTAAAACCCAGGAATCGCGTTTTTGCGCTCTGAAAGTGTCGAAAACAGGGTTTCTCGCAATATAGTTGAAACTGCACGCTGAATGATGTTAAAACCCGGGAATCGCGTTTTTGCGTTGTGAAAGTGTAGAAAACGGCGTTTCTGATGCACTTCTGGAAAATGAATGCTGTGTGTTGTTCAAAGCTGGGAACAGAGTTTTTGGGCTTGGAGAGTGTGAAAATTGTGTTTCTGACAGTCTACTGAAATCTGAATGCTGAGTGTTGTTCAAAGCTGAGAACAGAGTTTTTGGGCTCTGAGTGACTCCAAAAACCTTTTCAGGCATTCTCCTTTAAATTGCATGCTGAGCGATGTTGAAAATGTGGGAATCGTGTTTTTGCGCTCTGAAAGTGTTGAAAACCGTGTTTCTGGCAATATAGTTGAAACTGCACGCTGAATGATGTTAAAACCCAGGAATCGCGTTTTTGCGCTCTGAAAGTGTCAAAAACAGGGTTTCTCTCAATATCATTGAAACTGCACGCTGAATGATGTTAAAACCCGGGAATCGCGTTTTTGCGCTCTGAAAGTGTCGAAAACAGCTTTTTTGATGCACTTCTGGAAAATGAGTGCTGTGTGTTGTTCAAAGCTGGGAACAGAGTTTTTGGGCTTGGAGAGGGTGAAAATTGTGTTTCTGACAGTCTACTGAAATCTGAATGCTGAGTATTGTTCAAAGCTGAGAACAGAGTTTTTGGGCTCTGAGTGACTCCAAAAACCTTTCCAGGCATTCTCCTTTAAATTGAATGCTGAGCGATGTTGAAAACGTGGGAATCGTGTTTTTGCGCTCTGAAAGTGTTGAAAACCGTGTTTCTGGCAATATAGTTGAAACTGCACGCTGAATGATGTTAAAACCCGGGAATCGAGTTTTTGCGTTGTGAAAGTGTCGAAAACAGCTTTTCTGATGCACTTCTGGAAAATGAGTGCTGTGTGTTGTTCAAAGCTGGGAACAGAGTTTTTGGGCTTGGAGAGGGTGAAAATTGTGTTTCTGACAGTCTACTGAAATCTGAATGCTGAGTATTGTTCAAAGCTGAGAACAGTTTTTGGGCTCTGAGTGACTCCAAAAACCTTTCCAGGCATTCTCCTTTAAATTGAATGCTGAGCGATGTTGAAAACGTGGGAATCGTGTTTCTGCGCTCTGAAAGTGTTGAAAACCGTGTTTCTGGCAATATAGATGAAACTGCACGTTGAATGATGTTAAAACCCAGGAATCGCGTTTTTGCGCTCTGAAAGTGTCGAAAACAGGGTTTCTCGCAATATCATTGAAACTGCACGCTGAATGATGTTAAAACCCGGGAATCGCGTTTTTGCCTTGTGAAAGTGTAGAAAACGGCGTTTCTGATGCACTTCTGGAAAATGAATGCTGTGTGTTGTTCAAAGCTGGGAACAGAGTTTTTGGGCTTGGAGAGTGTGAAAATTGTGTTTCTGACAGTCTACTGAAATCTGAATGCTGAGTGTTGTTCAAAGCTGAGAACAGAGTTTTTGGGCTCTGAGTGACTCCAAAAACCTTTTCAGGCATTCTCCTTTAAATTGAATGCTGAGCGATGTTGAAAACGTGGGAATCGTGTTTTTGCGCTCTGAAAGTGTTGAAAACCGTGTTTCTGGCAATATAGTTGAAAATGCACGTTGAATGATGTTAAAACCCAGGAATCGCGTTTTTGCGCTCTGAAAGTGTCGAAAACAGGGTTTCTCGCAATATCATTGAAACTGCACGCTGAATGATGTTAAAACCCGGGAATCGCGTTTTTTGCGCTCTGAAAGTGTCGAAAACAGCGTTTCTGATGCACTTCTTGAAAATGAATGCTGTGTGTTGTTCAAAGCTGGGAACAGAGTTTTTGGGCTTGGAGAGTGTGAAAATTGTGTTTCTGACAGTCTACTGAAATCTGAATGCTGAGTATTGTTCAAAGCTGAGAACAGAGTTTTTGGCCTCTGAGTGACTCCAAAAACCTTTTCAGGCATTCTCCTTTAAATTGAATGCTGAGCGATGTTGAAAACGTGGGAATCGTGTTTTTGCGCTCTGAAAGTGTTGAAAACTGTGTTTCTGGCAATATAGTTGAAACTGCACGCTGAATGATGTTAAAACCCGGGAATCGCGTTTTTGCGTTGTGAAAGTGTCGAAAACTGCGTTTCTGATGCACTTCTGGAAAATGAATGCTGTGTGTTGTTCAAAGCTGGGAACAGAGTTTTTGGGCTTGGAGAGTGTGAAAATTGTGTTTCTGACAGTCTACTGAAATCTGAATGCTGAGTGTTGTTCAAAGCTGAGAACAGAGTTTTTGGGCTCTGAGAGACTCCAAAAACCTTTTCAGGCATTCTCCTTTAAATTGAATGCTGAGCGATGTTGAAACGTGAGAATCGTGTTTTTGCGCTCTGAAAGTGTTGAAAACCGTGTTTCTGGCAATATAGTTGAAAATGCACGTTGAATGATGTTAAAACCCAGGAATAGCGTTTTTGCGCTCTGAAAGTGTCGAAAACAGGGTTTCTCGCAATATCATTGAAACTGCACGCTGAATGATTTTAAAACCCGGGAATCGCGTTTTTGCCTTGTGAAAGTGTAGAAAACGGCGTTTCTGATGCACTTCTGGAAAATGAATGCTGTGTGTTGTTCAAAGCTGGGAACAGAGTTTTTTGGGCTTGGAGAGTGTGAAAATTGTGTTTCTGACAGTCTACTGAAATCTGAATGCTGAGTGTTGTTCAAAGCTGAGAACAGAGTTTTTGGCTTGGAGAGTGTGAAAATTGTGTTTCTGGCAGTCTACTGAAATCTGAATGCTGAGTTTTGTTCAAAGCTGAGAACAGAGTTTTTGGGCTCTGAGTGACTCCAAAAACCTTTTCAGGCATTCTCCTTTAAATTGAATGCTGAGCGATGTTGAAAACGTGGGAATCGTGTTTTTGCGCTCTGAAAGTGTTGAAAACCGTGTTTCTGGCAATATAGTTGAAACTGCACGCTGAATGATGTTAAAACCCAGGAATCGCGTTTTTGCGCTCTGAAAGTGTCGAAAACAGCTTTTTTGATGCACTTCTGGAAAATGAGTGCAGTGTGTGTTCAAAGCTGGGAACAGAGTTTTGGGCTTGGAGAGGGTGAAAATTGTTGTTTCTGGCAGTCTACTGAAATCTGAATGCTGAGTGTTGTTCAAAGCTGAGAACAGAGTTTTTGGGCTCTGAGTGACTCCAAAAACCCTTTTCAGGCATTCTCCTTTAAATTGAATGCTGAGCGATGTTGAAAACGTGGGAATCGTGTTTTTGCGCTCTGAAAGTGTTGAAAACCGTGTTTCTGGCAATATAGTTGAAACTGCACGTTGAATGATGTTAAAACCCAGGAATCGCGTTTTTGCGCTCTGAAAGTGTCGAAAACAGCTTTTCTGATGCACTTCTGGAAAATGAGTGCAGTGTGTTGTTCAAAGCTGGGAACAGAGTTTTTGGGCTTGGAGAGTGTGAAAATTGTGTTTCTGACAGTCTACTGAAATCTGAATGCTGAGTATTGTTCAAAGCTGAGAACAGAGTTTTTGGGCTCTGAGTGACTCCAAAAACCTTTCCAGGCATTCTCCTTTAAATTGAATGCTGAGCGATGTTGAAAACGTGGGAATCGTGTTTCTGCGCTCTGAAAGTGTTGAATACCGTGTTTCTGGCAATATAGTTGAAACTGCACGTTGAATGATGTTAAAACCCAGGAATCGCGTTTTTGCGCTCTGAAAGTGTCGAAAACAGCTTTTTTTGATGCACTTCTGGAAAATGAGTGCTGTGTGTTGTTCAAAGCTGGGAACAGAGTTTTTGGGCTTGGAGAGGGTGAAAATTGTGTTTCTGACAGTCTACTGAAATCTGAATGCTGAGTATTGTTCAAAGCTGAGAACAGAGTTTTTGGGCTCTGAGTGACTCCAAAAACCTTTCCAGGCATTCTCCTTTAAATTGAATGCTGAGCGATGTTGAAAACGTGGGAATCGTGTTTCTGCGCTCTGAAAGTGTTGAAAACCGTGTTTCTGGCAATATAGATGAAAACTGCACGTTGAATGATGTTAAAACCCAGGAATCGCGTTTTTGCGCTCTGAAAGTGTCGAAAACAGGGTTTCTCGCAATATCATTGAAACTGCACGCTGAATGATGTTAAAACCCGGGAATCGCGTTTTTGCGTTGTGAAAGTGTAGAAAACTGCGTTTTTGATGCACTTCTGGAAAATGAATGCTGTGTGTTGTTCAAAGCTGGGAACAGAGTTTTTGGGCTTGGAGAGTGTGAAAATTGTGTTTCTGACAGTCTACTGAAATCTGAATGCTGAGTGTTGTTCAAAGCTGAGAACAGAGTTTTTGGGCTCTGAGTGACTCCAAAAACCTTTTCAGGCATTCTCCTTTAAATTGAATGCTGAGCGATGTTGAAAACGTGGGAATCGTGTTTTTGCGCTCTGAAAGTGTTGAAAACCGTGTTTCTGGCAATATAGTTGAAACTGCACGCTGAATGATGTTAAAACCCAGGAATCGCGTTTTTTGCGCTCTGAAAGTGTCGAAAACAGCTTTTTTGATGCACTTCTGGAAAATGAGTGCTGTGTGTTGTTCAAAGCTGGGAACAGAGTTTTTGGGCTCTGAGTGACTCCAAAACCTTTTCAGGCATTCTCCTTTAAATTGAATGCTGAGCGATGTTGAAAACGTGGGAATCGTGTTTTTGCGCTCTGAAAGTGTTGAAAACCGTGTTTCTGGCAATATAGTTGAACTGCACGCTGAATGATGTTAAAACCCAGGAATCGCGTTTTTGCGCTCTGAAAGTGTCGAAAACAGCTTTTTTGATGCACTTCTGGAAAATGAGTGCTGTGTGTTGTTCAAAGCTGGGAACAGAGTTTTTGGGCTTGGAGAGGGTGAAAATTGTGTTTCTGACAGTCTACTGAAATCTGAATGCTGAGTATTGTTCAAAGCTGAGAACAGAGTTTTTGGGCTCTGAGTGACTCCAAAAACCTTTCCAGGCATTCTCCTTTAAATTGAATGCTGAGCGATGTTGAAAACGTGGGAATCGTGTTTCTGCGCTCTGAAAGTGTTGAAAACCGTGTTTCTGGCAATATCATTGAAACTGCACGTTGAATGATGTTAAAACCCAGGAATCGCGTTTTTGCGCTCTGAAAGTGTCGAAAACAGGGTTTCTCGCAATATCATTGAAACTGCACGCTGAATGATGTTAAAACCCGGGAATCGCGTTTTTGCGTTGTGAAAGTGTAGAAAACGGCGTTTCTGATGCACTTCTGGAAAATGAATGCTGTGTGTTGTTCAAAGCTGGGAACAGAGTTTTTGGGCTTGGAGAGTGTGAAAATTGTGTTTCTGACAGTCTACTGAAATCTGAACGCTGAGTGTTGTTCAAAGCTGAGAACAGAGTTTTGGGCTCTGAGTGACTCCAAAAACCTTTTCAGGCATTCTCCTTTAAATTGCATGCTGAGCGATGTTGAAAATGTGGGAATCGTGTTTTTGCGCTCTGAAAGTGTTGAAAACCGTGTTTCTGGCAATATAGTTGAAACTGCACGTTGAATGATGTTAAAACCCAGGAATCGCGTTTTTTGCGCTCTGGAAGTGTCGAAAACTGCGTTTCTGATGCACTTCTGGAAAATGAATGCTGTGTGTTGTTCAAAGCTGGGAACAGAGTTTTTGGGCTTGGAGAGTGTGAAAATTGTGTTTCTGACAGTCTACTGAAATCTGAATGCTGAGTGTTGTTCAAAGCTGAGAACAGAGTTTTGGGCTCTGAGAGACTCCAAAAACCTTTTCAGGCATTCTCCTTTAAATTGAATGCTGAGCGATGTTGAAAACGTGGGAATCGTGTTTTTGCGCTCTGAAAGTGTTGAAAACCGTGTTTCTGGCAATATAGTGAAAATGCACGTTGAATGATGTTAAAACCCAGGAATAGCGTTTTTGCGCTCTGAAAGTGTCGAAAACAGGGTTTCTCGCAATATCATTGAAACTGCACGCTGAATGATTTTAAAACCCGGGAATCGCGTTTTTGCCTTGTGAAAGTGTAGAAAACGGCGTTTCTGATGCACTTCTGGAAAATGAATGCTGTGTGTTGTTCAAAGCTGGGAACAGAGTTTTGGGCTTGGAGAGTGTGAAAATTGTGTTTCTGACAGTCTACTGAAATCTGAATGCTGAGTGTTGTTCAAAGCTGAGAACAGAGTTTTTGGGCTTGGAGAGTGTGAAAATTGTGTTTCTGGCAGTCTACTGAAATCTGAATGCTGAGTGTTGTTCAAAGCTGAGAACAGAGTTTTTGGGCTCTGAGTGACTCCAAAAACCTTTCCAGGCATTCTCCTTTAAATTGAATGCTGAGCGATGTTGAAAACGTGGGAATCGTGTTTCTGCGCTCTGAAAGTGTTGAAAACCGTGTTTCTTGCAATATAGATGAAACTGCACGCTGAATGATGTTAAAACCCAGGAATCGCGTTTTTGCGCTCTGAAAGTGTCGAAAACAGGGTTTCTCGCAATATCATTGAAACTGCATGCTGAATGATGTTAAAACCCAGGAATCGCGTTTTTGCGCTCTGAAAGTGTCGAAAACAGCGTTTCTGATGCACTTCTGGAAAATGATGCTGTGTGTTGTTCAAAGCTGGGAACAGAGTTTTTGGGCTTGGAGAGTGTGAAAATTGTGTTTCTGGCAGTCTACTGAAATCTTGAATGCTGAGTGTTGTTCAAAGCTGAGAACAGAGTTTTTGGGCTCTGAGTGACTCCAAAAACCTTTTCAGGCATTCTCCTTTAAATTGAATGCTGAGCGATGTTGAAAACGTGGGAATCGTGTTTTTTTGCGCTCTGAAAGTGTTGAAAACCGTGTTTCTGGCAATATAGTTGAAACTGCACGCTGAATGATGTTAAAACCCAGGAATCGCGTTTTTGCGCTCTGAAAGTGTCGAAAACAGCTTTTTTGATCCACTTCTGGAAAATGAGTGCTGTGTGTTGTTCAAAGCTGGGAACAGAGTTTTTGGGCTTGGAGAGGGTGAAAATTGTGTTTCTGACAGTCTACTGAAATCTGAATGCTGAGTATTGTTCAAAGCTGAGAACAGAGTTTTTGGGCTCTGAGTGACTCCAAAAACCTTTCCAGGCATTCTCCTTTAAATTGAATGCTGAGCGATGTTGAAAACGTGGGAATCGTGTTTCTGCGCTCTGAAAGTGTTGAAAACCGTGTTTCTGGCAATATAGATGAAACTGCACGCTGAATGATCTTAAAACCCAGGAATCGCGTTTTTGCGCTCTGGAAGTGTCGAAAACTGCGTTTCTGATGCAATTCTGGAAAATGAATGCTGTGTGTTGTTCAAAGCTGGGAACAGAGTTTTTGGGCTTGGAGAGTGTGAAAATTGTGTTTCTGACAGTCTACTGAAATCTGAATGCTGAGTGTTGTTCAAAGCTGAGAACAGAGTTTTTGGGCTCTGAGAGACTCCAAAACCTTTTCAGGCATTCTCCTTTAAATTGAATGCTGAGCGATGTTGAAAACGTGAGAATCGTGTTTTTGCGCTCTGAAAGTGTTGAAAACCGTGTTTCTGGCAATATAGTTGAAAATGCACGTTGAATGATGTTAAAACCCAGGAATAGCGTTTTTGCGCTCTGAAAGTGTCGAAAACAGGGTTTCTCGCAATATCATTGAAACTGCACGCTGAATGATTTTAAAACCGGGAATCGCGTTTTTGCCTTGTGAAAGTGTAGAAAACGGCGTTTCTGATGCACTTCTGGAAAATGAATGCTGTGTGTTGTTCAAAGCTGGGAACAGAGTTTTTGGGCTTGGAGAGTGTGAAAATTGTGTTTCTGACAGTCTACTGAAATCTGAATGCTGAGTGTTGTTCAAAGCTGAGAACAGAGTTTTTGGGCTTGGAGAGTGTGAAAAATTGTGTTTCTGGCAGTCTACTGAAATCTGAATGCTGAGTGTTGTTCAAAGCTGAGAACAGAGTTTTTTGGGCTCTGAGTGACCTCCAAAAACCTTTTCAGGCATTCTTCTTAAATTGAATGCTGAGCGATGTTGAAAACGTGGGAATCGTGTTTTTGCGCTCTGAAAGTGTTGAAAACCGTGTTTCTGGCAATATAGTTGAAACTGCACGTTGAATGATGTTAAAACCCAGGAATCGCGTTTTTGCGCTCTGAAAGTGTCGAAAACAGCTTTTCTGATGCACTTCTGGAAAATGAGTGCAGTGTGTTGTTCAAAGCTGGGAACAGAGTTTTTGGGCTTGGAGAGTGTGAAAATTGTGTTTCTGACAGTCTACTGAAATCTGAATGCTGAGTATTGTTCAAAGCTGAGAACAGAGTTTTTTGGGCTCTGAGTGACTCCAAAAAACCTTTCCAGGCATTCTCCTTTAAATTGAATGCTGAGCGATGTTGAAAACGTGGGAATCGTGTTTCTGCGCTCTGAAAGTGTTGAAAACCGTGTTTCTGGCAATATAGATGAAACTGCACGCTGAATGATGTTAAAACCCAGGACTCGCGTTTTTGCGCTCTGAAAGTGTCGAAAACAGGGTTTCTCGCAATATCATTGAAACTGCACGCTGAATGATGTTAAAACCCAGGAATCGCGTTTTTGCGCTCTGAAAGTGTCGAAAAACAACGTTTCTGATGCACTTCTGGAAAATGAATGCTGTGTGTTGTTCAAAGCTGGGAACAGAGTTTTTGGGCTTGGAGAGTGTGAAAATTGTGTTTCTGGCAGTCTACTGAAATCTGAATGCTGAGTGTTGTTCAAAGCTGAGAACAGAGTTTTTGGGCTCTGAGTGACTCCAAAAACCTTTTCAGGCATTCTCCTTTAAATTGAATGCTGAGCGATGTTGAAAACGTGGGAATCGTGTTTTTGCGCTCTGAAAGTGTTGAAAACCGTGTTTCTGGCAATATAGTTGAAACTGCACGCTGAATGATGTTAAAACCCAGGAATCGCGTTTTTGCGCTCTGAAAGTGTCGAAAACAGCTTTTCTGATGCACTTCTGGAAAATGAGTGCTGTGTGTTGTTCAAAGCTGGGAACAGAGTTTTTGGGCTTGGAGAGGGTGAAAATTGTGTTTCTGACAGTCTACTGAAATCTGAATGCTGAGTATTGTTCAAAGCTGAGAACAGAGTTTTTGGGCTCTGAGTGACTCCAAAAACCTTTCCAGGCATTCTCCTTTAAATTGAATGCTGAGCGATGTTGAAAACGTGGGAATCGTGTTTTTGCGCTCTGAAAGTGTTGAAAACCGTGTTTCTGGCAATATCATTGAAACTGCACGTTGAATGATGTTAAAACCCAGGAATCGCGTTTTTGCGCTCTGAAAGTGTCGAAAACAGCGTTTCTGATGCACTTCTGGAAAATGAATGCTGTGTGTTGTTCAAAGCTGGGAACAGAGTTTTTGGGCTTGGAGAGTGTGAAAATTGTGTTTCTGACAGTCTACTGAAATCTGAATGCTGTGTGTTGTTCAAAGCTGAGAACAGAGTTTTTGGGCTCTGAGTGACTCCAAAAGCCTTTTCAGGCATTCTCCTTTAAATTGCATGCTGAGCGATGTTGAAAATGTGGGAATCGTGTTTTTGCGCTCTGAAAGTGTTGAAAACCGTGTTTCTGGCAATATAGTTGAAACTGCACGCTGAATGATGTTAAAACCCAGGAATCGCGTTTTTGCGCTCTGAAAGTGTCGAAAACAGCTTTTTTGATGCACTTCTGGAAAATGAGTGCTGTGTGTTGTTCAAAGCTGGGAACAGAGTTTTTGGGCTTGGAGAGGGTGAAAATTGTGTTTCTGACAGTCTACTGAAATCTGAATGCTGAGTGTTGTTCAAAGCTGAGAACAGAGTTTTTGGGCTCTGAGTGACTCCAAAAACCTTTCCAGGCATTCTCCTTTAAATTGAATGCTGAGCGATGTTGAAAACGTGGGAATCGTGTTTCTGCGCTCTGAAAGTGTTGAAAACCGTGTTTCTGGCAATATAGATTGAAACTGCACGTTGAATGATGTTAAAACCCAGGAATCGCGTTTTTGCGCTCTGAAAGTGTCGAAAACAGGGTTTTTCGCAATATCATTGAAACTGCACGCTGAATGATGTTAAAACCCGGGAATCGCGTTTTTGCGTTGTGAAAGTGTAGAAAACGGCGTTTCTGATGCACTTCTGGAAAATGAATGCTGTGTGTTGTTCAAAGCTGGGAACAGAGTTTTTGGGCTTGGAGAGTGTGAAAATTGTGTTTCTGACAGTCTACTGAAATCTGAATGCTGAGTGTTGTTCAAAGCTGAGAACAGAGTTTTTGGGCTCTGAGTGACTCCAAAAACCTTTTCAGGCATTCTCCTTTAAATTGAATGCTGAGCGATGTTGAAAACGTGGGAATCGTGTTTTTGCGCTCTGAAAGTGTTGAAAACCGTGTTTCTGGCAATATAGTTGAAACTGCACGCTGAATGATGTTAAAACCCAGGAATCGCGTTTTTGCGCTCTGAAAGTGTCGAAAACAGCTTTTTTGATGCACTTCTGGAAATGAGTGCTGTGTGTTGTTCAAGCTGGGAACAGAGTTTTTGGGCTTGGAGAGGGTGAAAATTGTGTTTCTGACAGTCTACTGAAATCTGAATGCTGAGTATTGTTGAAAAGCTGAGAACAGAGTTTTTGGGCTCTGAGTGACTCCAAAAACCTTTCCAGGCATTCTCCTTTAAATTGAATGCTGAGCGATGTTGAAAACGTGGGAATCGTGTTTCTGCGCTCTGAAAGTGTTGAAAACCGTGTTTCTGGCAATATCATTGAAACTGCACGTTGAATGATGTTAAAACCCAGGAATCGCGTTTTTGCGCTCTGAAAGTGTCGAAAACAGCGTTTCTGATGCACTTCTGGAAAATGAATGCTGTGTGTTGTTCAAAGCTGGGAACAGAGTTTTTGGCTTGGAGAGTGTGAAAATTGTGTTTCTGACAGTCTACTGAAATCTGAATGCTGTGTGTTGTTCAAAGCTGGGAACAGAGTTTTTGGGCTCTGAGTGACTCCAAAAGCCTTTTCAGGCATTCTCCTTTAAATTGCATGCTGAGCGATGTTGAAAATGTGGGAATCGTGTTTTTGCGCTCTGAAAGTGTTGAAAACCGTGTTTCTGGCTAATATAGTTGAAACTGCACGCTGAATGATGTTAAAACCCAGGAATCGCGTTTTTGCGCTCTGAAAGTGTCGAAAACAGCTTTTTGATGCACTTCTGGAAAATGAGTGCTGTGTGTTGTTCAAAGCTGGGAACAGAGTTTTGGGCTTGGAGAGGGTGAAAATTGTGTTTCTGACAGTCTACTGAAATCTGAATGCTGAGTGTTGTTCAAAGCTGAGAACAGAGTTTTTGGGCTCTGAGTGACTCCAAAAACCTTTCCAGGCATTCTCCTTTAAATTGAATGCTGAGCGATGTTGAAAAACGTGGGAATCGTGTTTCTGCGCTCTGAAAGTGTTGAAAACCGTGTTTCTGGCAATATAGATGAAACTGCACTTTGAATGATGTTAAAACCCAGGAATCGCGTTTTTGCGCTCTGAAAGTGTCGAAAACAGGGTTCTCGCAATATCATTGAAACTGCACGCTGAATGATGTTAAAACCCGGAATCGCGTTTTTGCGTTGTGAAAGTGTAGAAAACGGCGTTTCTGATGCACTTCTGGAAAATGAATGCTGTGTGTTGTTCAAAGCTGGGAACAGAGTTTTGGGCTTGGAGAGTGTGAAAATTGTGTTTCTGACAGTCTACTGAAATCTGAATGCTGAGTGTTGTTCAAAGCTGAGAACAGAGTTTTTGGGCTCTGAGTGACTCCCAAAAACCTTTTCAGGCATTCTCCTTTAAATTGAATGCTGAGCGATGTTGAAAACGTGGGAATCGTGTTTTTGCGCTCTGAAAGTGTTGAAAACCGTGTTTCTGGCAATATAGTTGAAACTGCACGCTGAATGATGTTAAAACCCAGGAATCGCGTTTTTGCGCTCTGAAAGTGTCGAAAACAGCTTTTTTGATGCACTTCTGGAAAATGAGTGCTGTGTGTTGTTCAAGCTGGGAACAGAGTTTTTGGGCTTGGAGAGGGTGAAAATTGTGTTTCTGACAGTCTACTGAAATCTGAATGCTGAGTATTGTTCAAAGCTGAGAACAGAGTTTTTGGGCTCTGAGTGACTCCAAAAACCTTTCCAGGCATTCTCCTTTAAATTGAATGCTGAGCGATGTTGAAACGTGGGAATCGTGTTTTTGCGCTCTGAAAGTGTTGAAAACCGTGTTTCTGGCAATATAGTTGAAACTGCACGCTGAATGATGTTAAAACCCAGGAATCGCGTTTTTGCGCTCTTAAAGTGTCGAAAACAGCTTTTTTGATGCACTTCTGGAAAATGAGTGCTGTGTGTTGTTCAAAGCTGGGAACAGAGTTTTGGGCTTGGAGAGGGTGAAAATTGTGTTTCTGACAGTCTACTGAAATCTGAATGCTGAGTATTGTTCAAAGCTGAGAACAGAGTTTTTGGGCTCTGAGTGACTCCAAAAACCTTTCCAGGCATTCTCCTTTAAATTGAATGCTGAGCGATGTTGAAAACGTGGGAATCGTGTTTCTGCGCTCTGAAAGTGTTGAAAACCGTGTGTCTGGCAATATCATTGAAACTGCACGTTGAATGATGTTAAAACCAGGAATCGCGTTTTTGCGCTCTGAAAGTGTCGAAAACAGGGTTTCTCGCAATATAGTTGAAACTGCACGCTGAATGATGTTAAAACCCGGGAATCGCGTTTTTGCGTTGTGAAAGTGTAGAAAACGGCGTTTCTGATGCACTTCTGGAAAATGAATGCTGTGTGTTGTTCAAAGCTGGGAACAGAGTTTTGGGCTTGGAGAGTGTGAAAATTGTGTTTCTGACAGTCTACTGAAATCTGAATGCTGAGTGTTGTTCAAAGCTGAGAACAGAGTTTTTGGGCTCTGAGTGACTCCAAAAACCTTTTCAGGCATTCTCCTTTAAATTGCATGCTGAGCGATGTTGAAAATGTGGGAATCGTGTTTTTGCGCTCTGAAAGTGTTGAAAACCGTGTTTCTGGCAATATAGTTGAAACTGCAACGCTGAATGATGTTAAAACCCAGGAATCGCGTTTTGCGCTCTGAAAGTGTCGAAAACAGCTTTTTTGATGCACTTCTGGAAAATGAGTGCTGTGTGTTGTTCAAGCTGGGAACAGAGTTTTTGGGCTTGGAGAGGGTGAAAATTGTGTTTCTGACAGTCTACTGAATCTGAATGCTGAGTATTGTTCAAAGCTGAGAACAGAGTTTTTGGGCTCTGAGTGACTCCAAAAACCTTTCCAGGCATTCTCCTTTAAATTGAATGCTGAGCGATGTTGAAAACGTGGGAATCGTGTTTTTGCGCTCTGAAAGTGTGAAAACCGTGTTTCTGGCAATATAGTTGAAACTGCACGCTGAATGATGTTAAAACCCAGGAATCGCGTTTTTGCGCTCTTAAAGTGTCGAAAACAGCTTTTCTGATGCACTTCTGGAAAATGAGGTGCTGTGTGTTGTTCAAAGCTGGAACAGAGTTTTTGGGCTTGGAGAGGGTGAAAATTGTGTTTCTGACAGTCTACTGAAATCTGAATGCTGAGTATTGTTTCAAAGCTGAGAACAGAGTTTTTGGGCTCTGAGTGACTCCAAAAACCTTTCCAGGCATTCTCCTTTAAATTGAATGCTGAGCGATGTTGAAAACGTGGGAATCGTGTTTCTGCGCTCTGAAGAGTGTTGAAAACCGTGTTTCTGGCAATATCATGAAACTGCACGTTGAATGATGTTAAAACCCAGGAATCGCGTTTTTGCGCTCTGAAAGTGTCGAAAACAGGGTTTCTCGCAATATAGTTGAAACTGCACGCTGAATGATGTTAAAAACCCGGGAATCGCGTTTTTGCGTTGTGAAAGTGTAGAAAACGGCGTTTCTGATGCACTTCTGGAAAATGAATGCTGTGTGTTGTTCAAAGCTGGGAACAGAGTTTTGGGCTTGGAGAGTGTGAAATTGTGTTTCTGACAGTCTACTGAAATCTGAATGCTGAGTGTTGTTCAAAGCTGAGAACAGAGTTTTGGGCTCTGAGTGACTCCAAAAACCTTTTCAGGCATTCTCCTTTAAATTGCATGCTGAGCGATGTTGAAAACGTGGGCATCGTGTTTTTGCGCTCTGAAAGTGTTGAAAACCGTGTTTCTGGCAATATAGTTGAAACTGCACGCTGAATGATGTTAAAACCCAGGAATCGCGTTTTTGCGCTCTGAAAGTGTCAAAAACAGGGTTTCTCGCAATATCATTGAAACTGCACGCTGAATGATGTTAAAACCCGGGAATCGAGTTTTTGCGTTGTGAAAGTGTCGGAAAACAGCTTTTCTGATGCACTTCTGGAAAATGAGTGCTGTGTGTTGTTCAAAGCTGGGAACAGGAGTTTTTGGGCTTGGAGAGGGTGAAAAATTGTGTTTCTGACAGTCTACTGAATCTGAATGCTGAGTATTGTTCAAAGCTGAGAACAGAGTTTTTGGGCTCTGAGTGACTCCAAAAACCTTTCCAGGCATTCTCCTTTAAATTGAATGCTGAGCGATGTTGAAAACGTGGGAATCTTGTTTCTGCGCTCTGAAAGTGTTGAAAACCGTTTTTCTGGCAATATAGATGAAACTGCACGTTGAATGGATGTTAAAACCCAGGAATCGCGTTTTGCGCTCTGAAAGTGTCGAAAACAGGGTTTCTCGCAATATCATTGAAACTGCACGCTGAATGATGTTAAAACCCGGGAATCGCGTTTTGCCTTGTGAAAGTGTAGAAAACGGCGTTTCTGATGCACTTCTGGAAATGAATGCTGTGTGTTGTTCAAAGCTGGGAACAGAGTTTTTGGGCTTGGAGAGTGTGAAAATTGTGTTTCTGACAGTCTACTGAAATCTGAATGCTGAGTGTTGTTCAAAGCTGAGAACAGAGTTTTTGGGCTCTGAGTGACTCCAAAAACCTTTTCAGGCATTCTCCTTTAAATTGAATGCTGAGCGATGTTGAAAACGTGGGAATCGTGTTTTTGCGCTCTGAAAGTGTTGAAAACCGTGTTTCTGGCAATATAGTTGAAAATGCACGTTGAATGATGTTAAAACCCAGGAATCGCGTTTTTGCGCTCTGAAAGTGTCGAAAACAGGGTTTCTCGCAATATCATTGAAACTGCACGCTGAATGATGTTAAAACCCGGGAATCGCGTTTTTGCGCTCTGAAAGTGTCGAAAACAGCGTTTCTGATGCACTTCTTGAAAATGAATGCTGTGTGTTGTTCAAAGCTGGGAACAGAGTTTTTGGGCTTGGAGAGTGTGAAAATTGTGTTTCTGGCAGTCTACTGAAATCTGAATGCTGAGTGTTGTTCAAAGCTGAGAACAGAGTTTTTGGCCTCTGAGTGACTCCAAAAACCTTTTCAGGCATTCTCCTTTAAATTGAATGCTGAGCGATGTTGAAAACGTGGGAATCGTGTTTTTGCGCTCTGAAAGTGTTGAAAACTGTGTTTCTGGCAATATAGTTGAAACTGCACGCTGAATGATGTTAAAACCCGGGAATCGCGTTTTTGCGTTGTGAAAGTGTCGAAAACTGCGTTTCTGATGCACTTCTGGAAAATGAATGCTGTGTGTTGTTCAAAGCTGGGAACAGAGTTTTTGGGCTTGGAGAGTGTGAAAATTGTGTTTCTGACAGTCTACTGAAATCTGAATGCTGAGTGTTGTTCAAAGCTGAGAACAGAGTTTTTGGGCTCTGAGAGACTCCAAAAACCTTTTCAGGCATTCTCCTTTAAATTGAATGCTGAGCGATGTTGAAAACGTGAGAATCGTGTTTTTGCGCTCTGAAAGTGTTGAAAACCGTGTTTCTGGCAATATAGTTGAAAATGCACGTTGAATGATGTTAAAACCCAGGAATAGCGTTTTTGCGCTCTGAAAGTGTCGAAAACAGGGTTTCTCGCAATATCATTGAAACTGCACGCTGAATGATTTTAAAACCCGGGAATCGCGTTTTTGCCTTGTGAAAGTGTAGAAAACGGCGTTTCTGATGCACTTCTGGAAAATGAATGCTGTGTGTTGTTCAAAGCTGGGAACAGAGTTTTTGGGCTTGGAGAGTGTGAAAATTGTGTTTCTGACAGTCTACTGAAATCTGAATGCTGAGTGTTGTTCAAAGCTGAGAACAGAGTTTTTGGGCTTGGAGAGTGTGAAAATTGTGTTTCTGGCAGTCTACTGAAATCTGAATGCTGAGTGTTGTTCAAAGCTGAGAACAGAGTTTTTGGGCTCTGAGTGACTCCAAAAACCTTTTCAGGCATTCTCCTTTAAATTGAATGCTGAGCGATGTTGAAAACGTGGGAATCGTGTTTTTGCGCTCTGAAAGTGTTGAAAACCGTGTTTCTGGCAATATAGTTGAAACTGCACGCTGAATGATGTTAAAACCCAGGAATCGCGTTTTTGCGCTCTGAAAGTGTCGAAAACAGCTTTTTTGATGCACTTCTGGAAAATGAGTGCTGTGTGTTGTTCAAAGCTGGGAACAGAGTTTTTGGGCTTGGAGAGGGTGAAAATTGTGTTTCTGGCAGTCTACTGAAATCTGAATGCTGAGTGTTGTTCAAAGCTGAGAACAGAGTTTTTGGGCTCTGAGTGACTCCAAAAACCTTTTCAGGCATTCTCCTTTAAATTGAATGCTGAGCGATGTTGAAAACGTGGGAATCGTGTTTTTGCGCTCTGAAAGTGTTGAAAACCGTGTTTCTGGCAATATAGTTGAAACTGCACGTTGAATGATGTTAAAACCCAGGAATCGCGTTTTTGCGCTCTGAAAGTGTCGAAAACAGCTTTTCTGATGCACTTCTGGAAAATGAGTGCAGTGTGTTGTTCAAAGCTGGGAACAGAGTTTTTGGGCTTGGAGAGTGTGAAAATTGTGTTTCTGACAGTCTACTGAAATCTGAATGCTGATGTGTTGTTCAAAGCTGAGAACAGAGTTTTTGGGCTCTGAGTGACTCCAAAACCTTTTCAGGCATTCTCCTTTAAATTGCATGCTGAGCGATGTTGAAAATGTGGGAATCGTGTTTTTGCGCTCTGAAAGTGTTGAAAACCGTGTTTCTGGCAATATAGTTGAAACTGCACGCTGAATGATGTTAAAACCCAGGAATCGCGTTTTTGCGCTCTGAAAGTGTCGAAAACAGCTTTTTTGATGCACTTCTGGAAAATGAGTGCTGTGTGTTGTTCAAAGCTGGGAACAGAGTTTTTGGGCTTGGAGAGGGTGAAAATTGTGTTTCTGACAGTCTACTGAAATCTGAATGCTGAGTAGTTGTTCAAAGCTGAGAACAGAGTTTTTGGGCTCTGAGTGACTCCAAAAACCTTTCCAGGCATTCTCCTTTAAATTGAATGCTGAGCGATGTTGAAAACGTGGGAATCGTGTTTCTGCGCTCTGAAAGTGTTGAAAACCGTGTTTCTGGCAATATAGATGAAACTGCACGTTGAATGATGTTAAAACCCAGGAATCGCGTTTTTGCGCTCTGAAAGTGTCGAAAACAGGGTTTCTCGCAATATCATTGAAACTGCACGCTGAATGATGTTAAAACCCGGGAATCGCGTTTTTGCGTTGTGAAAGTGTAGAAAACGGCGTTTTTGATGCACTTCTGGAAAATGAATGCTGTGTGTTGTTCAAAGCTGGGAACAGAGTTTTTTGGCTTGGAGAGTGTGAAAATTGTGTTTCTGACAGTCTACTGAAATCTGAATGCTGAGTGTTGTTCAAAGCTGAGAACAGAGTTTTTGGGCTCTGAGTGACTCCAAAAACCTTTTCAGGCATTCTCCTTTAAATTGAATGCTGAGCGATGTTGAAAACGTGGGAATCGTGTTTTTGCGCTCTGAAAGTGTTGAAAACCGTGTTTCTGGCAATATAGTTGAAACTGCACGTTGAATGATGTTAAAACCCAGGAATCGCGTTTTTGCGCTCTGAAAGTGTCGAAAACAGCTTTTTTGATGCACTTCTGGAAAATGAGTGCTGTGTGTTGTTCAAAGCTGGGAACAGAGTTTTTGGGCTCTGAGTGACTCCAAAAACCTTTTCAGGCATTCTCCTTTAAATTGAATGCTGAGCGATGTTGAAAACGTGGGAATCGTGTTTTTTGCGCTCTGAAAGTGTTGAAAACCGTGTTTCTGGCAATATAGTTGAAACTGCACGCTGAATGATGTTAAAACCCAGGAATCGCGTTTTTGCGCTCTGAAAGTGTCGAAAACAGCTTTTTTGATGCACTTCTGGAAAATGAGTGCTGTGTGTTGTTCAAAGCTGGGAACAGAGTTTTTGGGCTTGGAGAGGGTGAAAATTGTGTTTCTGACAGTCTACTGAAATCTGAATGCTGAGTATTGTTCAAAGCTGAGAACAGAGTTTTTGGGCTCTGAGTGACTCCAAAAACCTTTCCAGGCATTCTCCTTTAAATTGAATGCTGAGCGATGTTGAAAACGTGGGAATCGTGTTTCTGCGCTCTGAAAGTGTTGAAAACCGTGTTTCTGGCAATATAGATGAAACTGCACGCTTGAATGATGTTAAAACCCAGGAATCGCGTTTTTGCGCTCTGAAAGTGTCGAAAACAGGGTTTCTCGCAATATCAGTTGAAACTGCACGCTGAATGATGTTAAAACCCGGGAATCGCGTTTTTGCGTTGTGAAAGTGTAGAAAACGGCGTTTCTGATGCACTTCTGGAAAATGAATGCTGTGTGTTGTTCAAAGCTGGGAACAGAGTTTTTGGGCTTGGAGAGTGTGAAAATTGTGTTTCTGACAGTCTACTGAAATCTGAATGCTGAGTGTTGTTCAAAGCTGAGAACAGAGTTTTTGGGCTCTGAGTGACTCCAAAAACCTTTTCAGGCATTCTCCTTTAAATTGCATGCTGAGCGATGTTGAAATCTGTGGGAATCGTGTTTTTGCGCTCTGAAAGTGTTGAAAACCGTGTTTCTGGCAATATAGTTGAAACTGCACGCTGAATGATGTTAAAACCCAGGAATCGCGTTTTTGCGCTCTGAAAGTGTCGAAAACAGGGTTTCTCGCAATATCATTGAAACTGCACGCTGAATGATGTTAAAACCCGGGAATCGCGTTTTTGCGCTCTGAAAGTGTCGAAAACAGGCTTTTCTGATGCACTTCTGGAAAATGAATGCTGTGTGTTGTTCAAAGCTGGGAACAGAGTTTTTGGGCTTGGAGAGTGTGAAAATTGTGTTTCTGACAGTCTACTGAAATCTGAATGCTGAGTATTGTTCAAAGCTGAGAACAGAGTTTTTGGGCTCTGAGTGACTCCAAAAACCTTTTCCAGGCATTCTCCTTTAAATTGAATGCTGAGCGATGTTGAAAACGTGGGAATCGTGTTTTTGCGCTCTGAAAGTGTTGAAAACCGTGTTTCTGGCAATATAGTTGAAACTGCACGCTGAATGATGTTAAAACCCAGGAATCGCGTTTTTGCGCTCTGAAAGTGTCGAAAACAGCTTTTCTGATGCACTTCTGGAAAATGAGTGCTGTGTGTTGTTCAAAGCTGGGAACAGAGTTTTTGGGCTTGGAGAGGGTGAAAATTGTGTTTCTGACAGTCTACTGAAATCTGAATGCTGAGTATTGTTCAAAGCTGAGAACAGAGTTTTTGGGCTCTGAGTGACTCCAAAAACCTTTCCAGGCATTCTCCTTTAAATTGAATGCTGAGCGATGTTGAAAACGTGGGAATCGTGTTTCTGCGCTCTGAAAGTGTTGAAAACCGTGTTTCTGGCAATATAGATGAAACTGCACGTTGAATGATGTTAAAACCCAGGAATCGCGTTTTTGCGCTCTGAAAGTGTCGAAAACAGGGTTTCTCGCAATATCATTGAAACTGCACGCTGAATGATGTTAAAACCCGGGAATCGCGTTTTTGCCTTGTGAAAGTGTAGAAAACGGCGTTTCTGATGCACTTCTGGAAAATGAATGCTGTGTGTTGTTCAAAGCTGGGAACAGAGTTTTTGGGCTTGGAGAGTGTGAAAATTGTGTTTCTGACAGTCTACTGAAATCTGAATGCTGAGTGTTGTTCAAAGCTGAGAACAGAGTTTTTGGGCTCTGAGTGACTCCAAAAACCTTTTCAGGCATTCTCCTTTAAATTGAATGCTGAGCGATGTTGAAAACGTGGGAATCGTGTTTTTGCGCTCTGAAAGTGTTGAAAACCGTGTTTCTGGCAATATAGTTGAAACTGCACGTTGAATGATGTTAAAACCCAGGAATCGCGTTTTTGCGCTCTGAAAGTGTCGAAAACAGCTTTTCTGATGCACTTCTGGAAAATGAGTGCAGTGTGTTGTTCAAAGCTGGGAACAGAGTTTTTGGGCTTGGAGAGTGTGAAAATTGTGTTTCTGACAGTCTACTGAAATCTGAATGCTGAGTATTGTTCAAAGCTGAGAACAGAGTTTTTGGGCTCTGAGTGACTCCAAAAACCTTTCCAGGCATTCTCCTTTAAATTGAATGCTGAGCGATGTTGAAAACGTGGGAATCGTGTTTTTGCGCTCTGAAAGTGTTGAATACCGTGTTTCTGGCAATATAGTTGAAACTGCACGTTGAATGATGTTAAAACCCAGGAATCGCGTTTTTGCGCTCTGAAAGTGTCGAAAACAGCTTTTTTGATGCACTTCTGGAAAATGAGTGCTGTGTGTTGTTCAAAGCTGGGAACAGAGTTTTTGGGCTTGGAGAGGGTGAAAATTGTGTTTCTGACAGTCTACTGAAATCTGAATGCTGAGTATTGTTCAAAGCTGAGAACAGAGTTTTTGGGCTCTGAGTGACTCCAAAAACCTTTCCAGGCATTCTCCTTTAAATTGAATGCTGAGCGATGTTGAAAACGTGGGAATCGTGTTTCTGCGCTCTGAAAGTGTTGAAAACCGTGTTTCTGGCAATATAGATGAAACTGCACGTTGAATGATGTTAAAACCCAGGAATCGCGTTTTTGCGCTCTGAAAGTGTCGAAAACAGGGTTTCTCGCAATATCATTGAAACTGCACGCTGAATGATGTTAAAACCCGGGAATCGCGTTTTTGCGTTGTGAAAGTGTAGAAAACTGCGTTTTTGATGCACTTCTGGAAAATGAATGCTGTGTGTTGTTCAAAGCTGGGAACAGAGTTTTTGGGCTTGGAGAGTGTGAAAATTGTGTTTCTGACAGTCTACTGAAATCTGAATGCTGAGTGTTGTTCAAAGCTGAGAACAGAGTTTTTGGGCTCTGAGTGACTCCAAAAACCTTTTCAGGCATTCTCCTTTAAATTGAATGCTGAGCGATGTTGAAAACGTGGGAATCGTGTTTTTGCGCTCTGAAAGTGTTGAAAACCGTGTTTCTGGCAATATAGTTGAAACTGCACGCTGAATGATGTTAAAACCCAGGAATCGCGTTTTTGCGCTCTGAAAGTGTCGAAAACAGCTTTTTTGATGCACTTCTGGAAAATGAGTGCTGTGTGTTGTTCAAAGCTGGGAACAGAGTTTTTGGGCTCTGAGTGACTCCAAAAACCTTTTCAGGCATTCTCCTTTAAATTGAATGCTGAGCGATGTTGAAAACGTGGGAATCGTGTTTTTGCGCTCTGAAAGTGTTGAAAACCGTGTTTCTGGCAATATAGTTGAAACTGCACGCTGAATGATGTTAAAACCCAGGAATCGCGTTTTTGCGCTCTGAAAGTGTCGAAAACAGCTTTTTTGATGCACTTCTGGAAAATGAGTGCTGTGTGTTGTTCAAAGCTGGGAACAGAGTTTTTGGGCTTGGAGAGGGTGAAAATTGTGTTTCTGACAGTCTACTGAAATCTGAATGCTGAGTATTGTTCAAAGCTGAGAACAGAGTTTTTGGGCTCTGAGTGACTCCAAAAACCTTTCCAGGCATTCTCCTTTAAATTGAATGCTGAGCGATGTTGAAAACGTGGGAATCGTGTTTCTGCGCTCTGAAAGTGTTGAAAACCGTGTTTCTGGCAATACAGTTGAAACTGCACGTTGAATGATGTTAAAACCCAGGAATCGCGTTTTTGCGCTCTGAAAGTGTCGAAAACAGGGTTTCTCGCAATATCATTGAAACTGCACGCTGAATGATGTTAAAACCCGGGAATCGCGTTTTTGCGTTGTGAAAGTGTAGAAAACGGCGTTTCTGATGCACTTCTGGAAAATGAATGCTGTGTGTTGTTCAAAGCTGGGAACAGAGTTTTTGGGCTTGGAGAGTGTGAAAATTGTGTTTCTGACAGTCTACTGAAATCTGAATGCTGAGTGTTGTTCAAAGCTGAGAACAGAGTTTTTGGGCTCTGAGTGACTCCAAAAACCTTTTCAGGCATTCTCCTTTAAATTGCATGCTGAGCGATGTTGAAAACTGTGGGAATCGTGTTTTTGCGCTCTGAAAGTGTTGAAAACCGTGTTTCTGGCAATATAGTTGAAACTGCACGTTGAATGATGTTAAAACCCAGGAATCGCGTTTTTGCGCTCTGGAAGTGTCGAAAACTGCGTTTCTGATGCACTTCTGGAAAATGAATGCTGTGTGTTGTTCAAAGCTGGGAACAGAGTTTTTGGGCTTGGAGAGTGTGAAAATTGTGTTTCTGACAGTCTACTGAAATCTGAATGCTGAGTGTTGTTCAAAGCTGAGAACAGAGTTTTTGGGCTCTGAGAGACTCCAAAAACCTTTTCAGGCATTCTCCTTTAAATTGAATGCTGAGCGATGTTGAAAACGTGAGAATCGTGTTTTTGCGCTCTGAAAGTGTTGAAAACCGTGTTTCTGGCAATATAGTTGAAAATGCACGTTGAATGATGTTAAAACCCAGGAATAGCGTTTTTGCGCTCTGAAAGTGTCGAAAACAGGGTTTCTCGCAATATCATTGAAACTGCACGCTGAATGATTTTAAAACCCGGGAATCGCGTTTTTGCCTTGTGAAAGTGTAGAAAACGGCGTTTCTGATGCACTTCTGGAAAATGAATGCTGTGTGTTGTTCAAAGCTGGGAACAGAGTTTTTGGGCTTGGAGAGTGTGAAAATTGTGTTTCTGACAGTCTACTGAAATCTGAATGCTGAGTGTTGTTCAAAGCTGAGAACAGAGTTTTTGGGCTTGGAGAGTGTGAAAATTGTGTTTCTGGCAGTCTACTGAAATCTGAATGCTGAGTGTTGTTCAAAGCTGAGAACAGAGTTTTTGGGCTCTGAGTGACTCCAAAAACCTTTCCAGGCATTCTCCTTTAAATTGAATGCTGAGCGATGTTGAAAACGTGGGAATCGTGTTTCTGCGCTCTGAAAGTGTTGAAAACCGTGTTTCTGGCAATATAGATGAAACTGCACGTTGAATGATGTTAAAACCCAGGAATCGCGTTTTTGCGCTCTGAAAGTGTCGAAAACAGGGTTTCTCGCAATATCATTGAAACTGCATGCTGAATGATGTTAAAACCCAGGAATCGCGTTTTTGCGCTCTGAAAGTGTCGAAAACAGCGTTTCTGATGCACTTCTGGAAAATGAATGCTGTGTGTTGTTCAAAGCTGGGAACAGAGTTTTTGGGCTTGGAGAGTGTGAAAATTGTGTTTCTGGCAGTCTACTGAAATCTGAATGCTGAGTGTTGTTCAAAGCTGAGAACAGAGTTTTTGGGCTCTGAGTGACTCCAAAAACCTTTTCAGGCATTCTCCTTTAAATTGAATGCTGAGCGATGTTGAAAACGTGGGAATCGTGTTTTTTGCGCTCTGAAAGTGTTGAAAACCGTGTTTCTGGCAATATAGTTGAAACTGCACGCTGAATGATGTTAAAACCCAGGAATCGCGTTTTTGCGCTCTGAAAGTGTCGAAAACAGCTTTTTTGATGCACTTCTGGAAAATGAGTGCTGTGTGTTGTTCAAAGCTGGGAACAGAGTTTTTGGGCTTGGAGAGGGTGAAAATTGTGTTTCTGACAGTCTACTGAAATCTGAATGCTGAGTATTGTTCAAAGCTGAGAACAGAGTTTTTGGGCTCTGAGTGACTCCAAAAACCTTTCCAGGCATTCTCCTTTAAATTGAATGCTGAGCGATGTTGAAAACGTGGGAATCGTGTTTTCTGCGCTCTGAAAGTGTTGAAAACCGTGTTTCTGGCAATATAGATTGAAACTGCACGCTGAATGATGTTAAAACCCAGGAATCGCGTTTTTGCGCTCTGGAAAGTGTCGAAAACTAGCGTTTCTGATGCACTTCTGGAAAATGAATGCTGTGTGTTGTTCAAAGCTGGGAACAGAGTTTTTGGGCTTGGAGAGTGTGAAAATTGTGTTTCTGACAGTCTACTGAAATCTGAATGCTGAGTGTTGTTCAAAGCTGAGAACAGAGTTTTTGGGCTCTGAGTAGACTCCAAAAACCTTTTCAGGCATTCTCCTTTAAATTGAATGCTGAGCGATGTTGAAAACGTGAGAATCGTGTTTTTGCGCTCTGAAAGTGTTGAAAACCGTGTTTCTGGCAATATAGTTGAAAATGCACGTTGAATGATGTTAAAACCCAGGAATAGCGTTTTTGCGCTCTGAAAGTGTCGAAAACAGGGTTTCTCGCAATATCATTGAAACTGCACGCTGAATGATTTTAAAACCCGGGAATCGCGTTTTTGCCTTGTGAAAGTGTAGAAAACGGCGTTTCTGATGCACTTCTGGAAAATGAATGCTGTGTGTTGTTCAAAGCTGGGAACAGAGTTTTTGGGCTTGGAGAGTGTGAAAATTGTGTTTCTGACAGTCTACTGAAATCTGAATGCTGAGTGTTGTTCAAAGCTGAGAACAGAGTTTTTGGGCTTGGAGAGTGTGAAAATTGTGTTTCTGGCAGTCTACTGAAATCTGAATGCTGAGTGTTGTTCAAAGCTGAGAACAGAGTTTTTGGGCTCTGAGTGACTCCAAAAACCTTTTCAGGCATTCTTCTTTAAATTGAATGCTGAGCGATGTTGAAAACGTGGGAATCGTGTTTTTGCGCTCTGAAAGTGTTGAAAACCGTGTTTCTGGCAATATAGTTGAAACTGCACGTTGAATGATGTTAAAACCCAGGATTCGCGTTTTTGCGCTCTGAAAGTGTCGAAAACAGCTTTTCTGATGCAC
The DNA here is from genome assembly GCF_013368585.1 of Megalops cyprinoides. Classification (NCBI taxonomy): domain Eukaryota; kingdom Metazoa; phylum Chordata; class Actinopteri; order Elopiformes; family Megalopidae; genus Megalops; species Megalops cyprinoides. Next base: position 6,920 of record NW_023494762.1, on the reverse strand, counting down.
TTCTGGAAAATGAGTGCATGTGTGTTGTTCAAAGCTGGGAACAGAGTTTTTGGGCTTGGAGAGTGTGAAAATTGTGTTTCTGACAGTCTACTGAAATCTGAATGCTGAGTATTGTTCAAAGCTGAGAACAGAGTTTTTGGGCTCTGAGTGACTCCAAAAACCTTTCCAGGCATTCTCCTTTAAATTGAATGCTGAGCGATGTTGAAAACGTGGGAATCGTGTTTCTGCGCTCTGAAAGTGTTGAAAACCGTGTTTCTGGCAATATAGATGAAACTGCACGCTGAATGATGTTAAAACCCAGGAATCGCGTTTTTGCGCTCTGAAAGTGTCGAAAACAGGGTTTCTCGCAATATCATTGAAACTGCATGCTGAATGATGTTAAAACCCAGGAATCGCGTTTTTGCGCTCTGAAAGTGTCGAAAACAGCGTTTCTGATGCACTTCTGGAAAATGAATGCTGTGTGTTGTTCAAAGCTGGGAACAGAGTTTTTGGGCTTGGAGAGTGTGAAAATTGTGTTTCTGGCAGTCTACTGAAATCTGAATGCTGAGTGTTGTTCAAAGCTGAGAACAGAGTTTTTGGGCTCTGAGTGACTCCAAAAACCTTTTCAGGCATTCTCCTTTAAATTGAATGCTGAGCGATGTTGAAAACGTGGGAATCGTGTTTTTGCGCTCTGAAAGTGTTGAAAACCGTGTTTCTGGCAATATAGTTGAAACTGCACGCTGAATGATGTTAAAACCCAGGAATCGCGTTTTTGCGCTCTGAAAGTGTCGAAAACAGCTTTTTTGATGCACTTCTGGAAAATGAGTGCTGTGTGTTGTTCAAAGCTGGGAACAGAGTTTTTGGGCTTGGAGAGGGTGAAAATTGTGTTTCTGACAGTCTACTGAAATCTGAATGCTGAGTATTGTTCAAAGCTGAGAACAGAGTTTTTGGGCTCTGAGTGACTCCAAAAACCTTTCCAGGCATTCTCCTTTAAATTGAATGCTGAGCGATGTTGAAAACGTGGGAATCGTGTTTCTGCGCTCTGAAAGTGTTGAAAACCGTGTTTCTGGCAATATCAGTTGAAACTGCACGTTGAATGATGTTAAAACCAAGGAATCGCGTTTTTGCGCTCTGAAACTGTCGAAAACAGCGTTTCTGATGCACTTCTGGAAAATGAATGCTGTGTGTTGTTCAAAGCTGGGAACAGAGTTTTTGGGCTTGGAGAGTGTGAAAATTGTGTTTCTGACAGTCTACTGAAATCTGAATGCTGAGTGTTGTTCAAAGCTGAGAACAGAGTTTTTGGGCTCTGAGTGACTCCAAAAACCTTTTCAGGCATTCTCCTTTAAATTGAATGCTGAGCGATGTTGAAAACGTGGGAATCGTGTTTTTGCGCTCTGAAAGTGTTGAAAACCGTGTTTCTGGCAATATAGTTGAAACTGCACGCTGAATGATGTTAAAACCCAGGAATCGCGTTTTTGCGCTCTGAAAGTGTCGAAAACAGCTTTTCTGATGCACTTCTGGAAAATGAGTGCTGTGTGTTGTTCAAAGCTGGGAACAGAGTTTTTGGGCTTGGAGAGGGTGAAAATTGTGTTTCTGACAGTCTACTGAAATCTGAATGCTGAGTGTTGTTCAAAGCTGAGAACAGAGTTTTTGGGCTCTGAGTGACTCCAAAAACCTTTCCAGGCATTCTCCTTTAAATTGAATGCTGAGCGATGTTGAAAACGTGGGAATCGTGTTTCTGCGCTCTGAAAGTGTTGAAAACCGTGTTTCTGGCAATATAGATGAAACTGCACGTTGAATGATGTTAAAACCCAGGAATCGCGTTTTTGCGCTCTGAAAGTGTCGAAAACAGGGTTTCTCGCAATATCATTGAAACTGCACGCTGAATGATGTTAAAACCCGGGAATCGCGTTTTTGCGTTGTGAAAGTGTAGAAAACGGCGTTTCTGATGCACTTCTGGAAAATGAATGCTGTGTGTTGTTCAAAGCTGGGAACAGAGTTTTTGGGCTTGGAGAGTGTGAAAATTGTGTTTCTGACAGTCTACTGAAATCTGAATGCTGAGTGTTGTTCAAAGCTGAGAACAGAGTTTTTGGGCTCTGAGTGACTCCAAAAACCTTTTCAGGCATTCTCCTTTAAATTGAATGCTGAGCGATGTTGAAAACGTGGGAATCGTGTTTTTGCGCTCTGAAAGTGTTGAAAACCGTGTTTCTGGCAATATAGTTGAAACTGCACGCTGAATGATGTTAAAACCCAGGAATCGCGTTTTTGCGCTCTGAAAGTGTCGAAAACAGCTTTTTTGATGCACTTCTGGAAAATGAGTGCTGTGTGTTGTTCAAAGCTGGGAACAGAGTTTTTGGGCTTGGAGAGGGTGAAAATTGTGTTTCTGACAGTCTACTGAAATCTGAATGCTGAGTATTGTTCAAAGCTGAGAACAGAGTTTTTGGGCTCTGAGTGACTCCAAAAACCTTTTCAGGCATTCTCCTTTAAATTGAATGCTGAGCGATGTTGAAAACGTGGGAATCGTGTTTTTGCGCTCTGAAAGTGTTGAAAACCGTGTTTCTGGCAATATCAGTTGAAACTGCACGTTGAATGATGTTAAAACCCAGGAATCGCGTTTTTGCGCTCTGAAAGTGTCGAAAACAGCGTTTCTGATGCACTTCTGGAAAATGAATGCTGTGTGTTGTTCAAAGCTGGGAACAGAGTTTTTGGGCTTGGAGAGTGTGAAAATTGTGTTTCTGACAGTCTACTGAAATCTGAATGCTGAGTGTTGTTCAAAGCTGAGAACAGAGTTTTTGGGCTCTGAGTGACTCCAAAAACCTTTCAGGCATTCTCCTTTAAATTGAATGCTGAGCGATGTTGAAAACGTGGGAATCGTGTTTTTGCGCTCTGAAAGTGTTGAAAACCGTGTTTCTGGCAATATAGTTGAAACTGCACGCTGAATGATGTTAAAACCCAGGAATCGCGTTTTTGCGCTCTGAAAGTGTCGAAAACAGCTTTTTGATGCACTTCTGGAAAATGAGTGCTGTGTGTTGTTCAAAGCTGGGAACAGAGTTTTTGGGCTTGGAGAGGGTGAAAATTGTGTTTCTGACAGTCTACTGAAATCTGAATGCTGAGTGTTGTTCAAAGCTGAGAACAGAGTTTTTGGGCTCTGAGTGACTCCAAAAACCTTTCCAGGCATTCTCCTTTAAATTGAATGCTGAGCGATGTTGAAAACGTGGGAATCGTGTTTCTGCGCTCTGAAAGTGTTGAAAACCGTGTTTCTGGCAATATAGATGAAACTGCACGTTGAATGATGTTAAAACCCAGGAATCGCGTTTTTGCGCTCTGAAAGTGTCGAAAACAGGGTTTCTCGCAATATCATTGAAACTGCACGCTGAATGATGTTAAAACCCGGGAATCGCGTTTTTGCGTTGTGAAAGTGTAGAAAACGGCGTTTCTGATGCACTTCTGGAAAATGAATGCTGTGTGTTGTTCAAAGCTGGGAACAGAGTTTTTGGGCTTGGAGAGTGTGAAAATTGTGTTTCTGACAGTCTACTGAAATCTGAATGCTGAGTGTTGTTCAAAGCTGAGAACAGAGTTTTTGGGCTCTGAGTGACTCCAAAAACCTTTTCAGGCATTCTCCTTTAAATTGAATGCTGAGCGATGTTGAAAACGTGGGAATCGTGTTTTTGCGCTCTGAAAGTGTTGAAAACCGTGTTTCTGGCAATATAGTTGAAACTGCACGCTGAATGATGTTAAAACCCAGGAATCGCGTTTTTGCGCTCTGAAAGTGTCGAAAACAGCTTTTCTGATGCACTTCTGGAAAATGAGTGCTGTGTGTTGTTCAAAGCTGGGAACAGAGTTTTTGGGCTTGGAGAGGGTGAAAATTGTGTTTCTGACAGTCTACTGAAATCTGAATGCTGAGTATTGTTCAAAGCTGAGAACAGAGTTTTTGGGCTCTGAGTGACTCCAAAAACCTTTCCAGGCATTCTCCTTTAAATTGAATGCTGAGCGATGTTGAAAACGTGGGAATCGTGTTTTTGCGCTCTGAAAGTGTTGAAAACCGTGTTTCTGGCAATATAGTTGAAACTGCACGCTGAATGATGTTAAAACCCAGGAATCGCGTTTTTGCGCTCTGAAAGTGTCGAAAACAGCTTTTTTGATGCACTTCTGGAAAATGAGTGCTGTGTGTTGTTCAAAGCTGGGAACAGAGTTTTTGGGCTTGGAGAGGGTGAAAATTGTGTTTCTGACAGTCTACTGAAATCTGAATGCTGAGTATTGTTCAAAGCTGAGAACAGAGTTTTTGGGCTCTGAGTGACTCCAAAAACCTTTCCAGGCATTCTCCTTTAAATTGAATGCTGAGCGATGTTGAAAACGTGGGAATCGTGTTTCTGCGCTCTGAAAGTGTTGAAAACCGTGTTTCTGGCAATATAGATTGAAACTGCACGTTGAATGATGTTAAAACCCAGGAATCGCGTTTTTGCGCTCTGAAAGTGTCGAAAACAGGGTTTCTCGCAATATCATTGAAACTGCACGCTGAATGATGTTAAAACCCGGGAATCGCGTTTTTGCGTTGTGAAAGTGTAGAAAACGGCGTTTCTGATGCACTTCTGGAAAATGAATGCTGTGTGTTGTTCAAAGCTGGGAACAGAGTTTTTGGGCTTGGAGAGTGTGAAAATTGTGTTTCTGACAGTCTACTGAAATCTGAATGCTGAGTGTTGTTCAAAGCTGAGAACAGAGTTTTTGGGCTCTGAGTGACTCCAAAAACCTTTTCAGGCATTCTCCTTTAAATTGAATGCTGAGCGATGTTGAAAACGTGGGAATCGTGTTTTTGCGCTCTGAAAGTGTTGAAAACCGTGTTTCTGGCAATATAGTTGAAACTGCACGCTGAATGATGTTAAAACCCAGGAATCGCGTTTTTGCGCTCTGAAAGTGTCGAAAACAGCTTTTCTGATGCACTTCTGGAAAATGAGTGCTGTGTGTTGTTCAAAGCTGGGAACAGAGTTTTTGGGCTTGGAGAGGGTGAAAATTGTGTTTCTGACAGTCTACTGAAATCTGAATGCTGAGTATTGTTCAAAGCTGAGAACAGAGTTTTTGGGCTCTGAGTGACTCCAAAAACCTTTCCAGGCATTCTCCTTTAAATTGAATGCTGAGCGATGTTGAAAACGTGGGAATCGTGTTTTTGCGCTCTGAAAGTGTTGAAAACCGTGTTTCTGGCAATATAGTTGAAACTGCACGTTGAATGATGTTAAAACCCAGGAATCGCGTTTTTGCGCTCTGAAAGTGTCGAAAACAGCTTTTCTGATGCACTTCTGGAAAATGAGTGCTGTGTGTTGTTCAAAGCTGGGAACAGAGTTTTTGGGCTTGGAGAGTGTGAAAATTGTGTTTCTGACAGTCTACTGAAATCTGAATGCTGAGTATTGTTCAAAGCTGAGAACAGAGTTTTTGGGCTCTGAGTGACTCCAAAAACCTTTCCAGGCATTCTCCTTTAAATTGAATGCTGAGCGATGTTGAAAACGTGGGAATCGTGTTTTCTGCGCTCTGAAAGTGTTGAAAACCGTGTTTCTGGCAATATAGTTGAAACTGCACGTTGAATGATGTTAAAACCCAGGAATCGCGTTTTTGCGCTCTGAAAGTGTCGAAAACAGGGTTTCTCGCAATATCATTGAAACTGCACGCTGAATGATGTTAAAACCCGGGAATCGCGTTTTTGCGTTGTGAAAGTGTAGAAAACGGCGTTTCTGATGCACTTCTGGAAAATGAATGCTGTGTGTTGTTCAAAGCTGGGAACAGAGTTTTTGGGCTTGGAGAGTGTGAAAATTGTGTTTCTGGCAGTCTACTGAAATCTGAATGCTGAGTGTTGTTCAAAGCTGAGAACAGAGTTTTTGGGCTCTGAGTGACTCCAAAAACCTTTTCAGGCATTCTCCTTTAAATTGAATGCTGAGCGATGTTGAAAACGTGGGAATCGTGTTTTTGCGCTCTGAAAGTGTTGAAAACCGTGTTTCTGGCAATATAGTTGAAACTGCACGCTGAATGATGTTAAAACCCAGGGAATCGCGTTTTTGCGCTCTGAAAGTGTCGAAAACAGGGTTTCTCGCAATATCATTGAAACTGCACGCTGAATGATGTTAAAACCCGGGAATCGCGTTTTTGCGTTGTGAAAGTGTCGAAAACAGGCTTTTCTGATGCACTTCTGGAAAATGAGTGCTGTGTGTTGTTCAAAGCTGGGAACAGAGTTTTTGGGCTTGGAGAGTGTGAAAATTGTGTTTCTGACAGTCTACTGAAATCTGAATGCTGAGTGTTGTTCAAAGCTGAGAACAGAGTTTTTGGGCTCTGAGTGACTCCAAAAACCTTTTCAGGCATTCTCCTTTAAATTGAATGCTGAGCGATGTTGAAAACGTGGGAATCGTGTTTTCAACGCTCTGAAAGTGTTGAAAACCGTGTTTCTGGCAATATAGATGAAACTGCACGCTTGAATGATGTTAAAACCCAGGAATCGCGTTTTTGCGCTCTGAAAGTGTCGAAACACAGGGTTTCTCGCAATATCATTGAAACTGCACGCTGAATGATGTTAAAACCCTGGAATCGCGTTTTTGCCTTGTGAAAGTGTAGAAAACGGCGTTTCTGATGCACTTCTGGAAAATGAATGCTGTGTGTTGTTCAAAGCTGGGAACAGAGTTTTTGGGCTTGGAGAGTGTGAAAATTGTGTTTCTGACAGTCTACTGAAATCTGAATGCTGAGTGTTGTTCAAAGCTGAGAACAGAGTTTTTGGCTCTGAGTGACTCCAAAAACCTTTTCCAGGCATTCTCCTTTAAATTGAATGCTGAGCGATGTTGAAAACGTGGAATCGTGTTTTTGCGCTCTGAAAGTGTTGAAAACCGTGTTTCTGGCAATATAGTTGAAACTGCACGTTTGATGATGTTAAAACCCAGGAATCGCGTTTTTGCGCTCTGAAAGTGTCG